>NW_018127914.1:3886260-3949248 GCF_001952655.1 Monopterus albus
GGAGGGGTTATGCATGATGGATGTTAGTTTTACCAGCATCCTTCTGTCCGCCACCTCCTCGATGGAATCCAGAGAGCAGTCCAGGACAGAACCAGCTCTCTTAACCAGCTTGTTGAGTCTCTTTCTGTCTCTGTCCATGCTACCTCCCACCCAGCCCACAACAGCATAAAAAACAACAGATGCCACCACAGAATCATGAAATGTCTGAAGGAGTGCCCCGCGCACACAAAGGACCTCAGTCTCCTCAACAAGTGGAGGCGGCTCTGGCCCTTCTTGTACAGGGCATCAGTTACTTTTAATTATGCTCATCAACTTTTTTTATTCATCACTTTTTAACAATATCAACAATTTCTATGATACTTTTAGCTAACTTAAACTGATAATTAACTGCCTTTTCCCATTACTTGCTATGAGTATTGTTCATTGGTTAATCTATTAAAGCTGCCTATCCATGATGTTTAACTTTTTCATTTACACTGTTCAGTTGCTAATGTTGACTGGGTACCTACCTTACTGAGGCTGATGGGCAGCTTACTTGTTATTCTAAATTTGCTAGACAGTCAGTTCAGCTTTCTACTGACCCCGTGACAACTGCATAAGTACCTCCTGGAATACTTGTACCACTGGGGTGTCCCCTTACATACTTTCAGAACAATTATTCCCATCAACCATTTATCTAGCACTTTCACATGCTGATAAGATTAAAGACTGAGTTGTCGGATATAATTTGCGAGGTCTCCTGGAAATGTAATTATAAATTCTGGATGGTCACATTTTAATTTGTGCAATCCCTGTTGCCAGAATACTCTCTGGATCCCCACACAGAAACTGCATCTCCCTTTTGACTTAAAGATTTACAAATGCTCAAAGGACATTAAATCTGTGGCCAGCCTGTGGAGACCAAGTCTGAAAAAATTAATAACACAATAAAACACCACTGATCATCTCCAGTCTGTTTAAGGAGAAGGACAATGCCGGGCTCTGTAAATGTCAGGTTCATTCTCTCCATCTACTGTATAGACCTGCTCAGTGCTGGAGGTCTGTCATCAGTCTCAGTGATACTTATGTTCTTAGGCTTCACTTTAACTGTATTTTCTTCCTCTAGATTGGCTTTATTATTCTTATTCTCTTTTATTAATTCACGATATCTTCCTTTTTATCGCAATAACCTTTCACCTTCCTCTTTTAATTTAATTTTTTAACTTAAATGTAAATTTTAATCACTTTTATTGGCCAAGGAATTTGTCTCCAGTACAAAACCGAGGCAGCCATCCGCAGTGCCAAAAAATCCAAGGTGGAGTTGAACTCAGGCAACTTCAGAGACAAAGCTGCTCTTTATGCCTTCACTGCCCTCTCCACTAAAAAATCACACTGTTAAGACTCCAGGACAGTGAGATCCAGTTCAGTTCAAACAACAGGCTCCTTCCTTAACACAACAGATGAGCAATGACAAATGCAATTTACCATCTAAACAGGGTTTATGTCAGAAATGTTAGCAACCTTAATGTAAATATGCATAGACTTCTCCTTGATGAAAAACGGATGAAACGACTGATATGGTGACATAAAAAATGAAGAAAGTTAGGTAAAAATTTCCTCTTAAAAAGAGGAAGAATAACAGCATGTCGGTGAAGCTGCAGATGAAGAGTGGAGCAAGTCTCAGACTCAAGACCATATTGTTAATACAAAAGTGACAGGGGAGCTATGGCTGTAGAGGAATGACATCTGGCTGAAGCTTTCCAAATGGACTTGGATCAGCGGATCCTGCCTCTTAGTTTTCAATATGATCAACTGAGGCCAAAAAGACTACACTGTTTGACATAATCTCCTCATAAGTGTATTTTTGAATCAGGATGTTTTGTTACTCACACAGTTTTCTAATCTATGCTTTGTGGTTATGCATGAGTGTATTCTATCCATTTCGGCTGGTGTGTTCATGTGCATAAGTGATGCCGATTACATCTTGGTCTTAGTGGGCATGGAAGTCTGGATACTGAGTGAGTGTCTTTGTGCGTGTACTGTATTTGTATTGTCTAACCATCTTGTACTCCTTCCATGTCCTCTGGAAGTCTACGCTGCCGTCTTCTCTGCGCTGGATAACTGTCCATCCACCACCGGCTGTTTCCATGTTGCAATACACCTATACAATTTAAAAAAGAAAGGAAGACAGAGTGGAGAGGACACACATAAGGTGATGGAATAGTCATAGCACCCGTAGGTTTTGGTTCATTAAGAACAATGTCATTTCACCGTAATTCTAATGAATTCAACATTCTTTCAGTGGCATTAATAAACAATGAGGGGTCATCTGAACAGACACTCCTTTTCCCAGCATTCCTGACTAATCATTCCTGGGAATGTGATATATCCGTGTCCTCCTAAAATTTAACCAGCATCTTCTTATCCCTCACCTACTCCCCAGTGTTGTTTCCCATCAGAGAACCGTCTTTCTGCAGGATTAAAGTGGAGGGTGAACACACACCAGCAGACACCTAGGTATAACGTGGCCCTTAATCTTGGACCTCAGTGTGTGTAAGCTGATAATGTAGGGCTGGTGCGCTATCTGCAGTGTTGCTCTTTGTTTTGAGGAGGAGACCCCAGAGAGGAGCAGAGAAGGTCTCTCACCTCAACCAGACCACACAGCTGAACACACATGAACACAGCATGGGTATAATTAAGAAAGTGCCCCTGACAGAATCATTTTCCCCAAGATTAGTGCATGGCATACGTACATGCACAACACGTGCACTACAGAATTGGACAGCGTGTATGCTTCACATGCTGCCAGAGCAAATATTCATCCATAGGCTTGAAGCTTAATAAAATTTAAGCTGTTGTGCATTTTGATCCACTTTATAGTTTAAATGTTCATCCAAAAAAATTTTGGAGAATTTTAGTTTGACTTTTAGTGAGTTTTTAAACTTTTATTTTTTAAAATTTTCTGTGAATAAAGAGAAGCACCATTCTTGTGATTGAGACAAAAACTTTCTATCAACATAACTTATTAAATCATCACCATCAATTATGAGTGTGTAAACAATAGAGGTAAAAAAAAAACACACAACACACATCCATACACACACACACTTGCACCAGTCGCCATCCTGATCAGCTTAGTGTCCTGTTTCACACCTCACACACTCCTGCTAAACTCCTGTACTGTCAAAGCTTCCAAGTGTATTTCTAGTTTTAAAGGTTCATGCAGCAGCTAGCACCCATCATTCACACTCATCTCTGGCTGTGGTCACACTATCAGGGCTTTTAACTCACAAGGAGATAGCTGATTCTCACTTCAACTCTGAGAAAACAAGTGAAACCCCGCAGACCTACTATGAAAGAGCTTCCTAGATGTGTTGAAAAGGCAGAGAGCTACAGTCTGTAAGCTACTGTGGCTTCCAACCTTTTTGGTCTCCTGTGAATTGAGATGGATGGTGTAAACAGCGTTCTTATGGAAGCCAGCCTGGTAGAGCTCAGCACAGTCGCGGAACTTCTTTTCCTCATCCACGACTTTGGTACTGTTCGGAACAACTGTGGGTACACAAGCAGGAAGGGACAGGGGGTTACACTGTTTTACCTGTAGAAGACTGTACACACAGACAGAATTAAACACCCCTAGTGGAAAAACCACAATAGACCAGCATAGAAATCCTGCCATTCTGTACTGGTATAGTACATGAGCTATCAGAACCATTTTGTGGTCTTGGAGCATGTAATGCTAATGAGACTGGAATCCTTTTTAGATATTCACTGTTGCAACAATCTATAATAAACATTGCACTATAGGAACAGTTCGACACTGTCGGGAATAAGCTCATTCACTTTTTCACCATAAGTTGATACAGCACTCATGTCTGGACACTAAGTTTGGAGCTAGAGTTGAGAGGCGACTTGCTTAACTTAGCAAGACTGGAAGCGGAGGGAAACAGCTAGCCTGTCTCTATTTAGGGTTTGCAGTACCTCTAAAGCACACCCATCAGTACACTGTATTTCATTTTGCTAATATGTACATAAACAGAAATTTTAAAATGACAAGTTATGGTTTACCTACTGTAGAAGTTATGGGCCATAATTACTACTTACTGAACAGCCACTACAGTAAGTGCAGTGAATGGGAGCATATGCTGGACAGTGAGTAACTGCAAGGTGACAGAGAAGCCATTACTGAACCTGGGATAAAACTGGCTACTTGTTTACTCCTGCTTACAGTTTAAATGCTAAACTAAGCTAAGCACCTCCTGGCTCTAGATCCATATTTAGCACATATAAATACCAGTAGCATTGAGCTTTGCATTGCATCACTATCTGCCACGCTCTTTTTGTCACTGCCACTGAGGGTACAAATGTAAAATTCTACACAAAGTGGTCTTATGTGGTTATGTTTGCACATCCCACACCACATTAAACTGCATTTCAGCCAGTTAGGAAGATGACAGAACAACTTTGGGCCTAGACTTTGACTGACAGGATGCCCAAGCTCAGGTGCCGGTGCTGCAATGCTTTGTGATAAAAAAAAGATTAAATAAACACTTTGTATATTGTATAAGAATAGTACTGTACATAAAGTCCATGCTATTAAAAACAGTGACCCTTCATGCAACCTCTTGTGTCAGTATGGAACTAATACTTCTATTATAATATTTTATAAAGTCACAAATTACAAACAAACAAGTCAATTTATCACAGTTTACACCTGTAAATGTCAGCAAAAAGGATAATAAAACCATTTGAGGCAGCAGCCGATCTGTGAGGTCTCCATTAACCATCACCTCAGGGCGACTAACATATTAAGGTGAGAATAGTAGTTTATCAACCAGCTGATCTCTAACTCTGAAAGAAGGCCTCACGCTTTGGCAGACAGGCTGCATACATTTCTATGTGTAGATAATTATGGCAGCACTATTTTGAAACCAAGCAAGAGGCTAAGGACAAAATAATACAAGCTACAAATTTCATGTTCCTGTTGTAAAAAGTGGTTTATATTTACTTTCCTAGCCCTTGTTTTTCACTTCTGCATTGCCTCATGGTTTCCTCTTTCATCTCCGGTTTCACATTATTGTTTTTATTGTTGGAGTTGTTGAGAAAAAGAAGATGTCAGTGAAAAGAGCCGGCTGGGTGGGAGTTGGCCTATATCAGACGCTGGATATCTATTTGGCTTCTGTCTGTTTGTGAGTGTTCTTAACTGATATTGTATTACTATGCTTTTATTTCTGTAGCACTTTGTGCTCTTGAGCTGGAAAGTGTAGTACAAATAAAGATTATTATTATTATTATTATTATTAAAAGTGAAATGTGTCAGCAATGCTTAACCTTCACTTTGATCCGCTCCTCCTCAGCACAGAGCATCCTGGTGGAAGCAGGCCGCTTACTTGGGCGTACTATCTGAGCATTTTGACAAAGTATTGAGTGTCAGCAACAAGAACCTCCTGCTGTGACAGGATGACAGAGGGGGCCCTCGCATGCCAGACTCTAATGCAACAAAGGGCGGCCCTGTCAGGTGGTAATTTACCCCAAGCAGGCAGACAGCAGGGCACGTTTTAGAGGCCAGGGAGATCACTGTCAGAGGAGAACTTTCTGGTATTCGATCTGTAACAGCGTGGACAATTATTACACAATCACATCTGAGATCTTCCTTTGTGGAAGAAGACTGTCTGCTGAGGGACTGGATGCTCCAGCGTAGGAGCGGCTCCCTTGAACAGCTTGCTGCACAGCTCTACAAATATTATTTATGTCCCAATATTTATTTGCTGAAAAATATTTTGTGGTTCACTGGGGACTTGTATTCAGTAGGGGGTTCATGTGAAAGGACCAGCAGGGCTTGGGTGTTTGCATAAATCAGTACCCTTGCCAAATGAGCCCAGATACTAGGACTAAAGAGTAAATAATGGAACTAAATGAACTGCCATAGATATCACTGCTCCCATGTGACCATAATAAGTTTCTAAATACTGCTGAGAATTAAAGTGCTTCCTATAAGAACCAATACATTTCTGTCGTATATAAGGAATGCAAAGCACTATAAAATGACACCAGTTCATTCCCACAGTACATTTTACAACAGCTGTGCTATGAAGGCCTTGCTTAACATGATACAAGGATTATGGTTATGTGATAGTTCAAGTTAAAGCTGTTACTTCAAGATTACAAACCCTGCTCTTCAGTATGCTGCTTTGTAACGATCAGACACTGATGCCCCTGTGTCCCAAGAATGATAATGTACAGTATACAACTACACTGCATTCGCAAATACTGTACACTAGATTGTGTTTATGCACAGAACTGAGATAAATAACAATAACTGCACACAGTATCCAAAAACTCATTCTCCTGGTCAGTGAAACATAAAAATAATCATATGCAGCACTTTGAAAACAATTCATAAAGACTAACTTGAACTGAGAAGTGATGTGTAACAAATTGGTTTGTGCTGAGGCATTACACACTGTGAGTGCCCATTTCTAAGTCTTTGCATGGCGTCTTAAAATTATGGTATTTTACTCTCATCGCCTCTGAGTAAGCAGTGAACATGATGAATGTCGTTCATTTAGCGGGATAATAGCAGACTGTCAAATGAAGTCATATTTAACAGCCAGAACTTTCTACATAATGTTCCAAAACTGAGGTCAATTACTATTAATAATAGTGTGTTGGCTCATTGCACTCTAATGAGGTTTAGGTAATGATTACAACTTAAGATTCCCACTGCTGCATCTGACCACATCACATCCCCAACCCACAGTTTGCACTGCAAAACTTGAGGACACACTGGACACCTAGGAAAAGCCATACAGGGAAAATAGAAAACAAAAAATAACTACATGGAGATTTAGTGTCAAGACTCCCTTTTTTAGGTGTCTGACATCTTCCCCAAAGTAAAGTCAAAGATGATCTGAGTCCATGCTTTAAAGGAAATGCTTAGGCTCACTTTTCAAAACAGAGCCTAATGCAAGCAGACGCCACTCCGTGGCATGAAATGCTAACCCCATTCTGAAAAGAAAACACCAAGACAATCTCAAACAAACAAATGCCCTCCCCTGAACGCAAAAAAGATGGGTAGTCTGCTTCTGTGTTTTTAATGCTGTTGAAAAACAGAGGCAGAGCATCAGATGATCAGTGACATCTACCTATTCCTTCCCCTCTTTTGGACAAGGCTTCCCCCAGGAGCTATTACAGTTTGACTTATTTGGGCTGGGGTGAAGAAACGGGAGACCTCTGACCTGCGTGCCCACCTCAAACTTTGACACCGCATGGAAGAGGAAAGGACCAACCACAGAGCAGCAGTGGCCATGTTACATTTCTATCGCCTCTTGTTAAGGCAGCCAGCAATCAGAGAAAGGGGGATGGGCTGGGGCACCCTGCTCTGCTGACCTCCCTGACACAAGAAATAGCAGAAATGGTGTCAAAATAAAGGCTAGTAAAGTTGCATTTACAGTGAATGCTGTCAGATTTGAGAAAAGATAGGACTCTGGAAGTATCGAGTCAGCACACACTTGAATCTTAACATGAGTTGAGTGTTGAGGAGCGACATCAGGACCAGGCAGGCCAAAATGGTCTCAAAGGAATTTTGGTAATTAAATGTAACTTACACAAATCCAGGGTAAACAGATGGAGTGCAAACAGAGGCCGCCCGTGACCGCTGTTGCATGGAACATTAAAAGTACAAAAGGGAGCAGCATGATAAATACAAAGCATGTTAATCACGTGCATTAGTCACTCATGGTTCCAACATCCTTTCGTGCCCTTGTCATTTCCTGTCTGATGGGAAGCCTCAAGAAGCGCTGTGGGCGTCCCTTTGGGAAACCCACAAATGGAAATGAGGTTGCAAACAAACCCCCAACACAGACATTCAAGTCAAATCTCCTGTGACCAGTGGGATTTAGAATTAGGATCAAGTGTGTTTGGTGTTTAAAAAGCTGAGTTAGACGTAAATGAGTTCCACTGCATTTGACCAAACAAGAAACGATGGGTTGCTGTTGGGTCAAATAGAGGGTCAAAAGGGAAATCCCTGGTTGTGTATTAACAGAAGGGAGGGACTCTGAGAAATAAAAATAAACCCATTACTTCATAGCCAGAGTCCTGTTTGATATGTTAGTGTGGCTATGTCCACAGACTTTATAAAGTTAAAGCATGAAAAATGATTGTTACAAAAAAAAAGAGCACCATGCTGGTTTATGAGAGACACCAAATCTCTTACAATAAGAACCATATTTCTATTTTCATGCTGCTCTCAGCGATATAAAAATTAATAGCCACTGCATCCCTGTGCCTCTCATTATGGGGTAATGTTTATAAAACTGGTGTCATCACAGTTTCATAAGAATCATAAAATCTGTGTTGTTATAGCTGTAACATCTGATCAGAGAAAGTAGCCAATTCAAAACAAGCTGAGTGTTGCCTCATAGTTCAAGCCTCACCCCACCAATCCACCAACTCTGCTTTGCACATTGAGGTCTGACATTTTCTTGGGTTTGGATTATTGCTAAAGGAGGTGGACATAATCTTGGATCAATATACAATATAATCAATCATCAGATGATTGACAAGTACCCTCCTCCACTGAAACATAAACCCTTGTTTCTCTGAATGGACAAAGCCAGTACTTTGAAAGATGCTCTTGATTTAGTTCCAGGATTTCAAACAAATAAAACAAAATGTGGGCTTCCATTCAAGTATAACGCAAATTTTAAGAGAATTTCAGGAAATCAATGGCTGATTTGCCAACAGACAAATTTCATCCACTAGTTGGCGAGGCATTTGACTAAAAACCAACAATGTCGAGCTCATCAGGAGCTGGAGAACAAGTCAGGAGGTCGCCAGAGTTAGAAGGCTTCACCCTCTGGGGAGCATAAATGTCAGCACACATATTTGTGGCAATGCATCCAGTAGTCATGACAAACAAACAAATCATTCCCAGAGTCATGCCACTAGCACTGCTAAAACATGACCACTAAACTGTGCATGGTCATAAAAACTACATGATGCACTGTGTCCCTGTTGATTTTGTTATTGTCCATGAGTTCAGCTTTAAAACATAGCCTTGCCTAAATTTCATAAATATTATTCCTGGTTTTTAACTGATTGGTCCTGCATCAGACTTCTTATGCTTCCATGTCTAATAGTTTGTGACGTTCTTCATCTGTAACCTCAGCACCAAACAAACAGCAGAGTGTGCTCTTATGTGAAGGCCATTGTATGAGATCATATTTACACTAGCAATTGTTGAAAAAGTTCCAGTGCTTTCAACGTGTGAGATTTACCTCCATCTTTGGAGCAGAGGTTGAGCAGGTTGTGGACGGTGTCCATCATCTCCTGCTGCTGTCTCTGCAGGGCCGTGCTGTTCCCTGTGGCGCGGCTCAGCTGGGTTTCCAGCTCCCTGATCACCCCACTCTGCCTCCCAACCAGCATTTGGAGACTTCCCTTCTCCTGCTTCAGAGTTTCCAGCTCTTCACGGTGTCGCATCTCCATCTCCATCATCTTCTGCTCCAGAAGGCTGAGGAAAAAGGTCACAAATGTTTGTTAGGTGGGATGGAGAAGTGTTTAAGCCTGATTCCTTGAGGTATTTATATCCACTTGGATGGGATTTGTTTTCATGAGAATTAAATAGTTTGAATATTGTTTCGCAGTCGTTGCTATGATATTACCTAAGATTCATTTTAGGTAAGTAAAATCTGTTTTATTTTCTACAGCATCATGAGTAAGAGTCAGCTGATTAAAGCTGAATTATTTCTCCACTTTCGACATTTTTAATTGCTGCTGTTATTGTTGGACAGACACGGTGAGTGATTACAGTCAAAGCGTGGTGATACACTCTTCACTGCACAAATAATTGATAAAAGTACACAAACACAACAAGGTTCCTTCAAGCCAGAAATACAAATCCTTTTGTCTAAATGTTAGTTCATCATGTGTAGCCCACACACTATAAATCTTTTTACCATTATAGTGTTACTATTATATAGCCTAATGCCTGGAAGATAAAATAAAATGACACTAAATACATTAACTGATCATATGTTTCCCTCTGTTATTGATAAAGATAAAGGGTTATGATAAAGGAAAAGAAAAAGCAGCATATAAAACAGAGTAATGTCATAAAGCTGAAAACTGCCCTCAGAAATCAGAAACCTCAGTAAGATTCACCGGAGACTACTCTTTCAAATGGTTGGACTGCAAATGATTGCAGTGAGTCTCTGTGGATTGCAATGAGCAATGTGGACTGAAGCCTTTTAAACACTATATCTCGCAGGACCAATGACTGTACATGATCTGGAGACAAATATGTATCCTTGATTTTGCAACATATGAACAGTGGTCCAACACGGAAAGCACACCCTCACACATTTGAGACTGATTTACTGAAAATCACAGACAATGAACTTCCTATTATGCTGTTTATACAACTGAAAACTGTTTTGGAAGATGAACAAATTATGTGGTAGTCAGCAAGAACTGTTAGCAAGTGTTTGATTTTGTTGGCACAATTGTACCGAGAACAGCAGTCTCCTTCCTATCTATGATCTTTAGTTGCAGTGCGTCTTTGTCCGGTTTGCTGCAGTGTAGATGCTAACCAGCCTGTGTGGATTCTCTGCTTGTTTACCTGTTCTTGTCATGGAGTTTGCTGATCTCATTGGTCTGGATCATTAACTGTTTCTCCAACTTGTTAGTGGAAAGAGAATTTTCCAGCAGCTGGATCTCAAGCCTTGATGTCTTATTCAAAACCTGCCATATAAAAAATGCAGATATACAGAACACAACATTTAAACATAATAAAAAGGGAATGTCAACATGTCGTGTTAGCTGCAGTAATACTAGCTAATATCATGCACAATTGCACCAAACCTTGAGGAGAAACCAAAAATACAGGGCCATATTTCAAGGCCTTTCTCGAAACACACTGCATATTCACGGCACATATAAACAGTCTGCTCTGTTTTCATTTTGACAAGTGCTTCTCAAACACATGGTAATAATCATAACATACTCTAGATGGATAAGTATCTGTTTTTAAATTTTGCAAATGCTTATCTTTTTAGTTCTTTAGCTAAATTTACTGACTGCTAACTTTATAAGTTTCCATTACCTCTTCCTCATGCTCCATATAAACACCAAAAGGAACCTGAGGCAAGCAGAGACATTTATACAGCATCACTTTTGCCTTTGGCCACTTTTCTGTAACCTTTTTGGAGTAGTTGGATATAGAATGACTAGGTTAATGGAGCCTAGATAAACCCTCGGTGTATGTGGACAAGAAAGAGAAAAATGTAAAGATAGAATAGTCAACTTTATGCAAACCTGTGTTTCAACGTCAGTTAGTTTGCGTGTTTGTTCAGCCGTCTGAGAAAGAAGGTTGGTGCCCATTTCCAACATGGCTGCTGTGTGGTTGTGGACGGCACTCTGCTGCAGCTGAGCCATCTCGGTCTTCATACTCTCTTTGATGTAGTTCTCAATCTGCATCAAGACAAATGTGAGAAAGCGGGTGAAATGAGTCTCCAGTGTTACTCTAGTGTCTTACAAACTCGTATTTATTAGGACAACAGGTTTAAAGCATTCTCTATAATGCAATTTAATTTAAATAAAAGATTTCCACAGATCATACGCTGCAAAGGGGTTCTTTTGCACATCTGAGAAATGCACAAACATAAATCTTTCCACCATTTGAATGGCATGGAAGTGAAGAATGGCTTCAGTCAGATTTTAGCTCAGGATGGAAGGGGCAGAGATGAACAGATTTTTACTGAAGGTCATCTGGCAAGAACCCTTTCATCCTTATCTCCAAACGCAAACAAAGGAACAGAAGGAGATGAGGTTGGGGTCAGATAAAAGTCTTCATATGGATTAACTCTATGGACCATATGTGTACTTTGCTCCGATGTTCCCCATCCCAGTGAAATGGGATGTTATAGACATGCTATGTTTTACAAAGACAGCAAACCTAACTTAAATAGATTTTATGTGTCCACTTGTTCATATGGCGGCTCACATTCTGAACACACAGTGATTCAATGATTGGCCGGTGGAGAAATGTTTAACCACTTGATAAATAAATGATGTTTTCTAAGTTGTGCTCTGGCTCATCAATGGGCTATAACAGCTATTTTTTTCTGGAATGAATGAGCCAAGGAAAATCACGGCCAAACAGAACAAGGCCATATCAGTTCCACAGCTGTGGGCTTCACTGCACTCACTAGTGATAAAAGTCAGAATGGCCATATACTACTTAACACTGGAGGGGTACAGACGATGACAAAAGGAGAAGCAGCAGCCTAGCTCCTGGTTTAGGTTAGAGGGGCTACAAAATGCCTATTGGGCACATTTTCAATGGCAAAGAGCACTGTCACAACTATCGTATCCCTATATTTTGTACTTTATAATATTGTGTATGTTGCAAAATAAGTGAAATGCACAAGTGTCTATTTACCCCCAAAGCAGTTGCTGAAGATAAGAAATTAGGAAATTAACACTATACAGTAAATGAAAAAGTCACTGCACAATATCAAAATTAAAATATTAAATGCATATGTGTGATTTTAACTGGAAACAGTTTCAACCTGCTTCCAAAAGTGTGCAGGTATAATAAGTAAAACTCTAGGCAACATCTCTGTAGTGTCCCTCAACAGCTGCTACCCCTATGTGTATGTTTCAGTATGAACAGTTACGTAATGGCACACTGAAGTTTGCTATTTATGACAGTTTCTAACCTAAAGTATAGCTGACATTTCCACAGAAAGCAACTGTCTCAAGTCATCTTTACATCTTTCTGTACATACAAACTGTTCTGATTAGCCAGTTAGTGCTGATGAATGGCAGCATACACGCCAGGACAGTTCAGAATGAATATACATAAGCCAGTAAAGGGTTTCATTATAGCCAATCTTGATCATCTAATATTTAGATCAGTGAATTAATAGGTTGACAAGAAAGCCGTCGCACAGAAAAGGACAAATTACATGCTACACCTTTGTACACTATAGCAGAATATGTGTATTGTTTTTGGATCTGTGCTGGTAATCATAAAGTTTCTAGAACTAAGAGGTAAGTCTTTCTAGCTGTATCTGTTGACACAACAAAATTCAGAAAATATCTATACTAAGGATAACTCTACCGAACCATTCAACCTTGAAGAATACCTGTAAATGAAATGCAATCAGTCCAAGACCATCTCATGATAAAACAGAAAACCTTTGCTCTCCAACAAAGGAACTATTCAATGCAGTATTCTGTCTTGGCAGCAGTATTAAAGTCAAATTTCAGGCATGATACAGCTTCCTCCAGCTGAGAATTGCATATGGCTGTCAAGTGTCGCCATCCATATAACCTCCAATGGTCAGGCCCGAGAAACTGGAGAGAAAACAAAGAGTCTGTAACCCTCAATGCTCAAGTAATGATGGATCACTCACTTCTGTGAATGGCAGAAATTGTTTTTACATCCTTTTAGGCCTATGTTTGAAACATCAGCTATAAACCTCACCACTTTGAACATTTCACACCTGCAGCTCTGCACTGCAGTTTACTCATTTGCCGAGATTACTGTGTGCACTGTTTGGCAGGCTTTGCACAGTGTTAAGTCACCTTGAGAGAAAAGGTATTAAAGGGACAGATGACTGACAGAAACTTAAGCCCAGCAGTCACTCAGTGGCTTGTCTTTTAGGGAATGTGACTGACTCTGGGTCTCATAAACATTAAGAACTGACGGGAAAAAAGATTACACAAGTGTGACAATTTGGGAAGCTGTAAAATAGGAGTATGTGGGTTATTTAGAAAGTTTCTAACATCAGGCCCAGTTAAATACTGTGATTTTCCAGTCAGTAAGTACAATTAGAAATCACTGTCAGCAATGAAAGCAAATATTTGCTTCATTATGCACTCAATAAATATGAGTGCATGAGAATGCACAGGCTGTGGAGTGAGGTTGTTCTCAACAGAATATATTGTAACCTGAAAGAACAATGAATTTCAACTGATGGTGGTGTTTTTTCTGCACTTTCACCAAGAGACAGAGTCAAAAAGAAATGAAAGAAGCAAGTAGAAATTTTGTATGATACTCATAAAATCTGCTCACGGGTGGGAATTTGACAAGAAACAGATTGCAGACCAGTAAACTTGGCTTAAGAGCTTTATGGTTTGGTGAGCTTCTACACTGAGCCCACCAGAGCAGGGTTAAACTGAAACAAGGGAGGTCACCCTTAACTGTGCACTCAGGTATAATCATTGCAATATGATTCAAACAATATGTACTGTGGTCAAATCAAAGCGGGGTTCACAGATTTCTGCAGACCCCACACATCCTGGACACAAACAGTTTGAACTCTTCCTCTCCTGAAGGTGCTAAAGCCAAAACAGATAAACAGTTCCTTTCCCTGCATCATCACACTTTTTAACAGTTAATCTGTGTCCTGTTTGCATGTATAACAGGATACAGCAAACACTCCCAGTGCATTAATTTGTAAATATAACCATCGTGTACATATATACAGTGCCTTGCGAAAGTATTCGGCCCCCTTGAACTTTGCGACCTTTTGCCACATTTCAGGCTTCAAACATAAAGATATAAAACTGTAATTTTTTGTGAAGAATCAACAACAAGTGGGACACAATCATGAAGTGGAACGAAATTTATTGGATATTTCAAACGTTTTTAACAAATAAAAAACTGAAAAACTGGGCGTGCAAAATTATTCAGCCCCCTTAAGTTAATACTTTGTAGCGCCACCTTTTGCTGCGATTACAGCTGTAAGTCGCTTGGGGTATGTCTCTATCAGTTTTGCACATCAAGAGACTGAAATTTTTGCCCATTCCTCCTGCAAAACAGCTCGAGCTCAGTGAGATTGGATGGAGAGCGTTTGTGAACAGCAGTTTTCAGTTCTTTCCACAGATTCTCGATTGGATTCAGGTCTGGACTTTGACTTGGCCATTCTAACACCTGGATATGTTTATTTGTGAACCATTCCATTGTAGATTTTGCTTTATGTTTTGGATCATTGTCTTGTTGGAAGACAAATCTCCGTCCCAGTCTCAGGTCTTTTGCAGACTCCATCAGGTTTCCATCCAGAATGGTCCTGTATTTGGCTCCATCCATCTTCCCATCAATTTTAACCATCTTCCCTGTCCCTGCTGAAGAAAGCAGGCCCAAACCATGATGCTGCCACCACCATGTTTGACAGTGGGGATGGTGTGTTCAAGGTGATGAGCTGTGTTGCTTTTACGCCAAACATAACGTTTTGCATTGTTGCCAAAAAGTTCGATTTTGGTTTCATCTGACCAGAGCACCTTCTTCCACATGTTTGGTGTGTCTCCCAGGTGGCTTGTGGCAAACTTTAAACGACACTTTTTATGGATATCTTTAAGAAATGGCTTTCTTCTTGCCACTCTTCCATAAAGGCCAGATTTGTGCAGTATACGACTGATTGTTGTCCTATGGACAGAGTCTCCCACCTCAGCTGTAGATCTCTGCAGTTCATCCAGAGTGATCATGGGCCTCTTGGCTGCATCTCTGATCAGTCTTCTCCTTGTATGAGCTGAAAGTTTAGAGGGACAGCCAGGTCGTGGTAGATTTGCAGTGGTCTGATACTCCTTCCATTTCAATATTATCACTTGCACAGTGCTCCTTGAGATGTTTAAAGCTTGGGAAATCTTTTTGTATCCAAATCCGGCTTTAAACTTCTCCACAACAGTATCTCGGACCTGCCTGATGTGTTCCTTGTTCTTCATGATGCTCTCTGCGCTTTAAACAGACCTCTGAGACTATCACAGTGCAGGTGCATTTATACGGAGACTTGATTACACACAGGTGGATTCTATTTATCATCATTAGTCATTTAGGTCAACATTGGATCATTCAGAGATCCTCACTGAACTTCTGGAGAGAGTTTGCTGCACTGAAAGTAAAGGGGCTGAATAATTTTGCACGCCCAATTTTTCAGTTTTTTATTTGTTAAAAAAGTTTGAAATATCCAATAAATTTCGTTCCACTTCATGATTGTGTCCCACTTGTTGTTGATTCTTCACAAAAAATTACAGTTTTATATCTTTATGTTTGAAGCCTGAAATGTGGCAAAAGGTCGCAAAGTTCAAGGGGGCTGAATACTTTCGCAAGGCACTGTAAAAATTACTGCAGGTAGTGCAATGTAGGCCTAACTTCACAAAGGTTTATTCAGCTACTGTACAATGCTGACAAAATACTAAAGTACAGCTAAAGCTTATATATCATATATATATATATATTTGAAAACTCTTCTATTTCAATGCATAATAGCCTGTTTTTGCTTCTTTTTCTTCCTATTTAAATGCACATATTTTTCTTGTTGCCTTACATTGTTGCCATTATACCGGAGTCAAATTCCTTGTGTATCCAATATACTTGGTTAATAAAACTGATTTTGATGTTGAATCTGATTCTGATTATCTTTAAATGGCATCTCTAACATGAAACTATGTAAAATCTTTTGAACAGCAGCGACCGCAACCACAAGTGGAAAATCATAATGTAATTCTAACCAACTACTATAATAGCAGCATATAGGGGAAGAGTCATAAAGTCAGCAAACTGACTAATGTTTGTTATACTGTAATGTAGCTATACTTTGAGTTACTTAATAAGATTGGCTAATAATGTGAAATGTGAAGCTGCTTAAAATGAGTTCCCATCCAAACGTAGTGCAAAATGTTACCAAATTTGGGGAAATCTGGCAAAAGAAAATGTGATTAATGCATGTTTTCATCAGCTATTGTTTCACCGTGTGAATATTTGAGGTTGATTTGTAGAGAAACAAATGTTGGCTCATTTGTGTGTCATTAAATTACTGAGAGAAGAAGGTGCCGCAGTATGAGGTAATTAAAAAGATGTCAGATAACCCATAAGTCAGGGAAAACTTGATGCAAATGGCATTTGTTTGTTTCATGAATTAATTTGAGGCTACACCCATCACCGCTCCACACAACCCTGTAGTCATCTTCCACTATTTTTCATCACTTCAGTAGAAGTCACAAGCTTCCTGCGTATGTCATGTTTAATTCAATAAATTTGTTTATCACTAAACAAGCTAAAGACATTAATGACAATATTAAGCATGTAGCAGATTGCAAATTGTGAGCGCAGAGGGAATGTTGATCATACAAAGTATTCAGGCAGACAAAGTGCCATGGCTTGAGAGCCAAGAACAGGATAATCCCTCATGGTGATACCCGCTGTTATCATTGTTACACATTAGCGCTAATGTTTGCCACTTTTCTGACAATTCCCATTTCCCACAGGTTCTATACTGAAAGGGGCTCTTGATCTTTTTTTAAACAGCAGCAGTGGGCTTGCTGAGAGACAGTGGGAGTGTTAGAAAACAGAGCGCCTGGACTGTATATAACACTTAGTGCTAGAGCGCTGTCACATCTCTGCTTATCTTTGGCTAGGTGTGTGGGTGGAGGTGATGGCGATGGTGTTACTGGGGCGGTCTGGCTTCTGGGATGCCTCCCTTACTCTCAGGCCTGGATCTATTTCAGACCACTTTAATGGTCAACAGCATGGAGACTATTACCCACCCCCCAAATCAGCACCTCATGGTCTATCACAAACCACCTTCAGACCAATGGCAGCAAATACGCTTAAGCCTTATCGCCTACAGACAGTTATATTTGACACCCCTCTGCGAGGCCTGGACTTTTACTTCACTTTAGTGTTAAGAGGTGTTGCTAACTCGCTGTGCTGCCACTTTCACTATGGATATGGGCCAGCTATGTATGTTTCTTAGAAAGCTGTCGTACTCAGCTTTTATATCCACCTTGAAAACGTTTTCAGGCTCCGCTCTGCCAAAATTAGCTGAACTCACAGTCTACATCTATGATTTTCACTCATTTACTCATTTTGCTGCCACATTTTTTCCTCTACAGAATTCCAACAGAGACAGAGTGGCTAATAAAACGAACAACCCCCTTTGGCTTAATGAGCAAAACAACATCTTATACTTGACTCTTGATTCTTTCTATCATCAGAAGTTGATCCGTTTGGTCTTATAACATTTGAAAAGTCTAGAAGGGTTGTATTGTTTATTTTATCCCCTTCATAAAGTCACTCAGCTTAGCAAGAGGTCTTGTACGCCCATTTTCTCTGCCTGGCTCCATTGGAAATGAACTCTAGTGCACAGGCTCTTTGGGCCCAAAAAATGTGACAGCATGGGGAAGCCTGTGGAAACGTGGCAGGCACTTTATGGAGCACATGCCAAGTGAGCAACCTTGAATGAATGAGAGACCATGTTTGAACAGCACAGTAAAACTGTCATTGTCATCACTGTGGACAGTAACTTGGTGAATGGTCAATTTCTCTTCATATTTGGTAGACCAGGGGTGTTCAGCGAGGTGGGTGGTCTCTGTTGCTCTGCCCGTAGTGCCAGTTCCAGGACTTAGCCAGAAAGACTGACTGCCATCTGAAGAACATGCTGTTCTGAGGTCCTGTTTTCCTCTCCTTAGCATCTTTCTTTCATCATTTTCCCCTTTGTCTTTCTGTCAAGATACTGTTGTGTTCATGTCAACTGCGGTTTCGTTGTGCACTTCCAAGGACATAATGAGCCTTGTGTACACAACCCTAAAAACAAACCAACCGTACCTCTGTATAAATCACAGAGTAAATTGTGTTGCTTATTCAGAGGTGCCCAAACTCATTTGGCAGGTTACCATTTTCTACACTTCAAAGGTTTTGTGTCGCAACGGTTTGTTGACTGGGCAGGAACTTTAAAAAAGTGAGAATAGTTGGCAAATGGTAAAGTTGTCAAGGTTGGGTTTCTGTAGAAAAACAATTCAAAGCTTCAAACTAGAAGGCAAATGTTTTTGGCTAAACTGTTTTTCCATAATCATTTGGTCAGATATGTACAAACTGCATGATCTTCAAATTAATTAGTGTTAACAATTAAAATAAACCACAAATTGTGAAAGAGTGAGAAACAGCAAAAGCAAAAACCATCAACATTTTAATGTGTTGAATTTTTCAAATGACTAATGAGCTTTTTAAATGGCAAAGTTGCAAGAACAGAAAATCCACAAAGGATTGACTTTAAGAAAGCCTGAGTTAAATGTTAAGAATGTGATTCTAAATCATGGTTTTGAAGCTAATCAGCAACAATGTGGCTCTAGTTGAGTCAAATTTGAGAAATGTATTTAGTGTATGAGGTCAAATATCCGAAAATATTAAAACCCTGAGAAGTGAAAAGAAGCTGGATGTTCTGGTGCTGGTGTTTTTAGTTTCCTTTGGGAAAATAGATGATGATCTGCTTTTACTGTTATCACCACTTCCCCCCCAAACACAATTTGTGGTCTACATTTAGCTTTTTCCTCCATGAAGACTAATGTTCCATCACTTTAAACCAAGTAATCTGACAGTGTTTGTCTACAAGACATCTATCTTCCATGACTAATGATGATCCCTCACACAAGATGAATCAGAAAAACTCTTCTGTTTGTCTGTAGCAGTGTGTGAGCTAAAAGCCAATTCATGTCGAAGGTCAAACGAGGTATACAAATTAAGTTTTGACGCTGTGTTATGAAAAGCATGAACTTTGTCTTGGCATCAAAAAGAGGGAGATTGACAAAATGGGCACATCCAACAGAAATGTTTACTTTTCTTTTACTGACGCTGGTACGGTGGCGTAGATGCTTGTTTTTACAATCGACAGTTCATTCCAAAAATTCATGTTCAGAGTTGGTCTAGAAGGAATGTTTGGCTCTCCTCTCTGACTATATTCCAGTAGTAGCACACATAACTCAAGTCAAAGAAACCTTTTAAGTAAAATAGTCCAATAAAATCTTAGTAGAGAAAAGTACGCAGTGATAAAAAATGTTGCAATAAAAACGCATGTAAAGAAGCATGAACACAATGTATTTTAAACAGGGTGTGAGCCAGAGCTTGCAGTTGCAACCCCTGGAAAGCAAATCTCCAAACAACCTCCCTCCATTCTGTGTCCACAATAAAATCTAGGGCAGAATCAAAGCTGGATGCAGGCTTCTCAATCTCAGATATTATGAGCTGTATCAACATGTATTTTGTGAGTTAGCCAAATTACAAAATAAAACCATTGATTGCTAGCTGGTAAACCTGCATCATGGTTTTCAGGAGTGGTATGCCACCAGGTACTGTTTTGATATTTAAATAGTTGGTGACCATTTATACTGTAGCTTGTGCTGTTCACAAGGGGTTAGTGTTGACCCTAACCAATAAATTATCAAACAAAAGTGGTCGTCACCCAAAGAGAAGATCGGTGGTTCGATTCCTGTTCTCCCCAGGAGTGGTCGTCACCCAAAGAGAAGATCGTTGATTTGATTCCTGTTCTCCCCAGTCAGCATGTTGAAGTGTCCTTGAGCAAAACACCAAATCCTAAATTGTTTGAATTATTCCCAATGGCCAGATCAGTGCCTTGCAGTGACAGTGCCGCCATTGGTACCAGAAATAAATTTCTTGTGTGTGTAACATTCCTTGACAGTAAAACTGATTAAAATTAAATTAAAACCTTAATTTCCACATGTCCAGTCATGTAGTAGCTAGATAGAGGTCAACTGACCCATAGTCAACAGTTAATATAATCTGGATCTGGGGACAATCAGAGCTGAACAACAACTATAACGTTGGGTAATGTGATGTTTTTATAATGCAATGGATTTCTAAATATAGCTGAGATTTAAAATTGAGTTCAACAGAGCTGAACAACAATTATAACGTTGGGTAATGTGATGTTTTTATAATGCAATGGATTTCTGAATATAGCTGAGATTTAAAATTGAGTTCAAGTGAAATACCAACCAAGTCCTGATCAGAGGAGAATACTTTTTCATCCTGTATTTCATCCATAACCAGCATCCATATCCATCCATGGCCATATATCCAAACTAAATTGGGTCTAATATATCTGTCTATAGTAGAAATTGTCTAATACTTTCTGCACTATTTTAATATTTTAGAACTGACTTAATGTACAGCTTTTACAGTACTGTTATTGCCCCCTGGGATGAAGCAGTCACTCCCAAGAAAAGTATGACAGGACCCATTTTTCCCCCTCCCAGACACCGTACCGTACTAAGCTACATATTCCTTTCATGTTTTTCTTGTCATATGTCAAGCAGATGAAAAGATGGTTTCTTTTCATGTTACATTAAAACAAATACAGCAAAGTAGAGCCTACATATGAATGTATATTTTCACAAATCTTCTAGTTTCAACCCTGCTATCTAATATCAAAATGGGCCAAAGAATTGCTCCAATTAATTATGTGTATGGGAGAGGAAGTACTTGCATTTGGCCAGGACATGGGAATGCATAATGAAAACCAAACAACTAAGCAAACTCAGACCTGGTCATCCATCCAGAAGTCTTAAAAGGTGAATTCCAGCAGAGGGGCAGTCTGCAGTTATTGTGACACACTTGCCCAGCATGGGAATCTTTCCTCAGGGACACAACTGGGCAGGAATGTGCATGACGATGGCTTGATTTGTGTCAGTGCTACAAGCCTTGTCAGTCTGCCCTATTCCTAAAGCACACAAGGATACCACAAACCCGCCATCCCACAGAATAGGCATTTACATCCAAATATTTGAGATAGCATTCCAGTATACCCTCTAAACACAGCAGGGGATCCCTCTGCCAGAAAGTTGCTGAAATAGATGTAAAAGGCCATGTTGTGTTTTAAAGAAACATCACAGTACACATTGCTTCATGTTAAACCTTCCAGCTGGGAAAAAAAAACTTCAGGGAAAGGAAATGGTTCTAGTGTTCCAGTTTGAGTGCCAGCACCAGTCTCTACCAAGCAAAGGTTCTCTTCTAATCAAAATCAGTGAGCATCTGATGAAAGGCACTTTCTCCTTAAACATCACAATTGTGCTTATATTTCATCCTAGCCTCAAAAAGTGACAGCTCCATAGGTTATAAACCACCTCTGTGTTGTTCAGGTGTTCGCTTGCACTTTTTCCGGGTTTCTCTTTCTGTCTCTTTCTTTCTTTTCTTGGCCCCATTCTTTCTTAAATCTTTGCTTTGCTTCAATCACCAAAGACGGTGACGGTCGATCACATCAGAACCAGATGATGTTACTTCTGACTCATTTTCTGCTCTCCCACTCTAGTGTTTGTTACTTTGTGGCAGTGTGCAGCGTGCATGTCTGCACGTGCACCTACATGTCCCCTGAGCGATACTGAACCGACACACCATCTAAACAAAAGAGATAAGCAGTAGGACGAGGTGCAGTCGCTGCAGAGCATCTCCACATGGAACTACTTCAGTTTAACCTATAGCTCACCACAGATGTAGGGGAGGAGGAAAATAAACGCTGCTGTCAGTGATAGCGTGCAGCTCAACCATAGCCACTGCTGTATCACTGCCATGCCACAACATTAGAAACATTTGTTGCTGTCTGATGGATGAATGGATGAAAATGTTCATGTTTCTATGTCATTGCTCTGTTGCTCGCTGTGATGCAGCTCTTTCTACAGTAGAAAAGCTGTAAGATAAATATATTTGGGAATCACGCACCTAAAATTACTTAAAACAAACATGGCAACATGAATCAGAACAATTTGTCAACAAGACACTTTTCATGAAAGAGAAATATTATTTCAAGTGCATGGAGGATCCACAGTGTCATATGCATAATTCCTGGAATGTGACGCACCAGGTTTCTGTTTATTTTCACATTTCTTAGACTGAAGTACACAAGATGTCTCTATATGGTAAACACAGTCAAGTGAGAGGCAAGAGTAGAGAATGATCAAATGATCTGCAACTAAACCAGAGTCATTATGTTCAGACAGCAAAGCAAACCATCCTAGAACAGGATGAAATTTCCACCAAGCATGATTTACACAACGTCAACCATGCTTATGAGTAATCATCAGTAGACCTGAGATATCTTGCCTAACACAAACTGCCTTACAATGTTGTTTTGCGGTCAGTTCTGTAATACTTGGCCGTGTTGAAAGTTATACTTGGAATACGCTTCCCACTCAGAGCATGTCCACTCATTATTACATGAGGGGGCAAAGGGGGCAGTGGTGACAGGTGACAAAGCAGCACCTGCCCCGCCCTCGTCAGCATCACTGCGATGCTTCCAGGTGTGAACATGTAACTGGGTGGGGTGTGGCTATAGTTTTGGAAAAATGCCAGAAAACAGATGTAAGTGCATCACTGTGTGTCATGACCTCCGACTCCTCTACCGGCTCTTATTTTTTCTTGACACTTCCTGTTTCACCCTACTCTCACTCCGTCGCTTTACTTCATCACACCAAATACCTTCACCTGTGCAAATTGAACACACCTGTGTATGCCCTGTTGTAAGCAGCTTCATCTCTCAGAGGAGCTGCCAGATTGTCCTGACTTTATGCTCGACACTCCAGCCACCTTGGATCTGTGGTATCTTTGTAAAACCTGAACCAGGCCTTTGGATTTAGTGTATCTAGTTTTTTTCTTTGCCTTGCACCTCAGAGACTGTGAGTAATATCAGTGTGATTTGTTTTTGACTCTTGAAGACACTGCTTCCTTGCCCTTGTAAAGACTGATATGTGTATTTTTTCTGTCTCTCTGGAGTCACTCTGCCTCTGAACTGAGATTCATGTCTGTGGATGAAGAAGTGTGTTTCTTACCTCATGGATTCTAAGTGCACTGTGTCTTGTCTCTGAAGTAGGAGTGCCTCCACATACACCCAAGTGACGCCGGAGCCACTCGCGCACCCCATCTGCTTTGCACCCATCCCTCTCCATGTCCTTCAGTCAAGCGTTACGCACTCCACTTCCTCCTCCCCGTGCCTCTTGCTACTCTGGTGCTACTTAGATCCCACACACCTGTGATCAGACGCTAACCTGTCCTCATCTTCTCTGCTAGCTGTGTTAATAGACTCTTACTCACTACTTGTTATACTGGCCATTTAATCGGGTTCACTTACATTTTAGCAGTGAAGTTTCCACACTGAACAGCAGAATCAGCTTTATTGGCCAGGTGTGTCGGACACACGAGGAATTTGACTCTGGTACATCGGCTCTCAATGTGCAAGTACATGTCCCCATGCAAGGGGCAAGTAAACGGTAAGCCAGCATAAGACTGTTTAGTATAACAAATTAAATGGTATTAACAAGCAGACAAGACTGTCTTATGCTCACTTGTTTAGGATACATTTCTATGATTTAAAATTGTTAATGTCTTGTGTGTGGGGAGACAACATAGGCGTGTGTACATGTACAACGTCCAGTAAAGAAACATCTTACTTGATCTTGTACAAGCCATCAGTTAAGCCGAAGGCCATTTTAACCAAACACCAACTCGTGTGTGTGTGTGAATCAAACTGTCATGTGCAAACACGTCTGCAGAAATGGGCATCACTGTGGAACAGGTTCGTCTACAAATATACACACATACAGGACTCTAGAGGATTACCAACTGCTATAAACATGAAATTTTTTTTGGTAGCTACTTGTATTCTGGTTGTAAACCCAGATCATTTGTTTGATCAATAGCAGATTTACAGCATAGAGCAACATGTTTAGACTAGTTTTTCAGCTACTTTGATACTTATGTTATTCCAACCAGAATATTTGTCACTGTTTTATTCAACTGTAAACACGACATGACAGCTGTTCTCTAAAAAGAAATAAAAAACCAGATTTACCAGCCACCTTTCAACTAGCTGATGAACGTAATGCAAGAGCAGCTAAAGAGCCTCTTTGCTCAGGAGAAGGTGGAGAGAGAGCATTGCACTTGTATTTGTCCAGCAACATGGCTTATAACAGAGGTAAATCCAATTATTACTGGGCACCAGACAGGAGGACGATAATCAAACATCCTAACCTGTAACTTGTGCAGCATAACAGAAGAAATCTCCCTGGAAAGCTTTAATTCCACCATAGCTAATCAAAAGGTTGTCAAAACCAACCCATGCTTTTTTAGAGAGACCACCTCTCTTTTGCAGGGACACCCTGTTCACATTCACACCTGGAAGCAGCCCAGCTCAACCACAGACTGACCTGTGGCCACTGAGCAGCTCCACTGGAGCAGTTGGGGTAAAGGGCACCACAGTGAGGGAAGCACTGATTTGTCACCTGTCCCACCCAGATTTAATCACAAGCTTGCTTCGCTAACCTTTAGGCCACCACTGCCCCCTTCCAAGAGATTCATTTCAGACATTTGGGGAAGGAGTAGGCCACATCCAAGCAAATCAAGACAAGCTGAAAGTCTTCATCCACCCCAGTCCAAAGATCAGCACTTTAATGATCCAAACAGTCTATTGCTTTCTGTTCCTTATCTAGTTCTCTGCACTCTGCTACTTTAATTTGGCTTTATTTTAGGGTGTCTTCTGGAGCTAGGTTAAAATGTTTCACCTCTCCTCCTCTTCACTTCACCCCGCTCTCTGCCGGTTCTCCCCCATGTTGACACCTGCTTCCTGCTCCCAGGTGAACGCAAGTTCAAGAATCTTCTAAAAAGCATTTACGCCCCTGTGTAGATGTTCCATCTTTCAATAATACTTTCCAACAAGTCACTTCCAAAAGTGAAAATTGTAATGGAATTTGTTGACATTCTTTTCTAGCACAGTAGTTTTTTGGGGAGGTGTATTAACTTAGTTTAGGGTTACTAATCCTCAAAGATTGGCGATTAGCTGGGAGACTCCTAGAATTTGTTTAGGCCTCCCAGAAATATCAAAATTCAATCTGGGAGATTTGTGATGTTTTTAAAATTCCATACAGATTGAACATATGAAAGTAAAATGCCAGAAAAAATATCAATTCAAACAGAAGGCAACTCTGGGGCACCGATAGTGAGATTGAAATTGCACTATGTAATTTTAATCAAAATAATTTAAACTGTGCAATACTACCTTTGTAGAGATTTTGCATCACCGGTCTTCGACCTTGCAGCCCCCTTCCAGTGCACTATGAATGCTGCCATCCAAGTGGTTTTTTGTTTTGATTATATGAAAGGCCACAGTTACCTAACTTGTGGCTGCTCCTCTGTGACACTGCTGGACTCCGTAAAGTTTGTCTTTGTTGATCAATGAGTACCCTGACCCCCTACGCCCCCTTCAATTTAAAAAACCTGAAAATAGGTGGTTCAAATGTTGTGCTAAGATCTGCCTAAAAAGGTTGTTGGTGTCACACAGCTTGTGTCTTGCTTGTATGTGTCTTACTCAGTGAAGAATGATTCAATCAGTTTCAACACAGTGAGGTATAAATTACTGGTATCAACCAATACTTTGAGTTATAGCTATCAAAGTCAGTATCAGGCAAGAAAACATGGGATTGATGTCTCCTTATTTTGACTCTTCCTTAAAACCTGCAGCGCCTTCTTTCTCACCTTCCCTGACTGGGGTGTCACCAAAAGCACAACAAGCTTAAAAGACAAGAAATCTGGTGAAAGGTGAATGATTTTATGTGGACGACTGACTTGTACTGTAAGTTCAAAGGTGATATTTTTGGACAGCAGGAGACTAGACATGTCAGGGGGTAGCCCACTTTACTGTGTCTTTAGTCTCTGTGCCAACTCCAACCCTTGTATTGTGTGGAATGTGAAAAGCCTGGCTTGGATCCCAGATGAGGCAAACATGGCTCTGGGCAGGGTTCAGAGTGTGTTTTTGTTTTTACAGCATGTATGCAGATTTGTGGCTGTGTTTGCATGTGCATCTATGGTATATCTTTCTGTTTGCCTGTGAACAGGCTGAACAATCACTGCACTTAAACAATAAATCAAGACACTCAAGTGTCCAAAGCACCCACAGAAAACAGAGACAGGCTGTAATCAACCTGCCATTCAGATTGTGTACTATCAAGATGTGTGGGTCTGAAGTTGTAAGTTAATACAGCACTAAGAATTCACCCAGGAACTCTCCTCTCTCACCCGCACCAAAGGACAAAAAGAGACTAAATAAATCTGTGAAGTAATTCCTGGATGTGACACAAAGGCTTAGGGAACAAGTGGCTCCAATCCCAGCGCCACAAGAGCAAAACAAAAACAGTGGAGCTATTAGTCATTTGAAAATCCGTCTAGCCCACACTGCAAGGGAGTGAAACTATTTATCTTCCAGTGAGTATCTTGCACTCTGTCCACTTTTCCTCTTTTCACCTTCACTTGCTTTCAGTCATCTCTGGTTGATTCCATGGCCTAATATTCTCGGATTTAAGCATCTGATTGTGATTCTTTTGTTTTTCATATCTGAAATCATAGCGACATTCAATCTGTTTGGACAAACTCCAAAAAAATCTAAAATTGTTCTGGAACCTCTGGAAGGCTCCTCAGTATTGCCAGACAAAGACATCCTCTCAAATCACAACATCTGTCAAGGAGCATCAAAAAGACGTTGTGGTAGAGTTGGCCTCGGAGACAGCATGTGGGGACATCTTCAAGAATTTTGATCCTGAGTTCATAGGCTTTACAGAATTAACTCTGGGATTAAAAACGATCAGATACAAAGGGATTCCTGAGAAAACTTACAGTAAACTTCAGAACTGGAAGAACATCAAATGAGGCACATAGCGGGAGCATTCAAACTTAAAATGTATTCAGATTTGTCATTCTCCAGTTCCCTGCCAGAATCAGCAATAGAAAGCATGCATGTTTGGTCAGTGTTATTTTTTCCTGCAAGTAAAGCAGTTTAAAAAAAGAAAGAGAAAGAGTGGGATGAAACGTTATTGTAAATTCACACTGTGTTGACAGTCTGTGGTTTCCATTGCAAGCAGCTCCAATTCTTTTGTTTTGTTTTTTTATGCCACTTCACTACCTGTGACCTTCATCAAACCTTGATATCACAGTGCACAACCTAGATGAACCTGAAGTTTGGAGGAATATAAATAACAACAAATATGGGTCAGTAATAGTATCATAGTATTGTGAAATAAAAATAAAACAACAATTGGTTGAGCAATTGCATTAGAATAAAAATTCAAAACCAGTGGTAATTTGCTGCACACTACGATAAAACCATATGAGCTGCCCACTAACTGTGCACTCATATTGACTGTAATGTCTAATGTTTTGCTCTAAGCTCTTACTATCTCATACTTAGCTCATAATCACTCAGCCGTAGCAGTGGCAGTGGTGCAGCCATGAACCTTGTGCTTCTGGCAACTCCTGTAACCATAACTTACACTCTCAGTACTAATGACTTCCACTTGCCTGCCCAAAATAATATTTATGCTCATTCTTTTGAAGAAGGCTTGTGGCCTTTTTTCAGCCATTTTAGATGAAAATAGTTAAACAGCACAGCAGAATAAAATATTTAATATCCCTTCCATACCTGAATAAAATGCTGCAGAGCCACTCACATTCATAATACCTCAAAGCTACTGTAGTCAGTGTTATATTAACGTTGGATCATGCATGTATAACCGTGTGTGTGTGTGTGTGTGTGTGTGTGTGAAATATGTTGCACTGGAACCAAAACCACAGATAATTATCAGTTTTCCCTCAGCTTTACTGAGCATTTTAGGATCTTTTAGCTCACTGCTTTGGCACACAATGTTAATGTTTTGGATTATTTTCACAAACAAGCTGTGGAAAACATACCATAAAAACTGCATCTTCAGGAGCAAACATCATACAGACAGTGATAAAATAGCTACCAAGCAGAGCGTAGCATTTAGCAGCTAAAAACTCTGACATGTCCCTCTGGAAATTGTGGAGACCAGATCAGAGCTAAAAGAAGAACAAATATTGTCAAGTAGCCAGAGTCAAGAGTCCATATGACGCTAATGTTGCTCTGCGTCTGTTTAAGGCAGATAGTAATGTCACTTTTGCGTTTAAAGCTTGTTTCGTGACCCCCGGGTGGCCTAGAAAAATGAATAAATCCAGGTCACTTTCATACCTGAGTAACACGCTGCAGACTACATTTATAATACCTCCAGCGAACAAATGAAGAAAAATTAGTGCCACTGCTGGAGTGATATACTCAAGGGTGCATGGAAACACAAACATATCATAGGAAACTCTAAATTTATTCCACATATCATCGGTGGATGCCAAGCTACAAGCTAGCACCAGTGTTTTCAGAGGGGACTCCATAAATCCTGCGTGCATTTAGCCAAATGTATAACCCTGTAATTAAAACAAAATAAATTCTCTATAAAGTACTCACCAGAGAGTAATTCACTAAAATGAGTGATGGCAAAGGAACTACATACTTACTTTATGGCTGCAGTAAGGCAAACTAGACAGATTCAAGGCACACAAACGATTACTGTAAAATTCACTGCGTCATTTAATGAGCTTTAAAGAGATAGAAGTGAACCATAGCTGTCTCCCCAATATCAAAACTTCCAGTGTGTGAAATATGATTTCTAAAAAAAAAAGTCAGAAACATTAGGTTCCATTTTCATGTCCATGTGGAAACACTGTGACACGACTCTAATGTCTTTTACCTATTCCCATGACATGCAAAGCAGAAAGCTCTGTTTCCCTTTTGCTTTCGGTCACAGTGGAAGTGCAACTCATTATGGTGCCATGGTTTCCTTTTAACAAGTTCTGGGGTAAGGATGGGAGAGGTTTTTATTCCTCTGAGCACTCCATCTGATTGTTAGTTTTGGCCCACATTACCAGTGAAAATAAACTCTCATAGAGGAAGTCACCTCTAAAATAGGTTTCTTCTTGGAACCCCAGGCATGCCGTTGGCCCCCTGACAGCATTACGGTAAGCAGAGATGCATATTCACCTTTTCTCATGTGATCTCTCAGTATGGTAGGGTAACACGCTGCTGCCCACATGTTGGTATATACAGCTCAGTCATGTCAGTGGATAGGTAGAATGATGGGAATTTCACAGGGATAAGACTCTCCCCCTACTTTGTAAAGCAGCTTAGCTTGGCAGAGGATGGCCTGCTAAAGAAACACTGATCTCAACCTCTTTCTACTGTCTCCACCAAGAGAGAAATGGGAAGATCTATTACTTTCACTGCTGAGAGCACAAACTAAACTTCTACATGTGCCAAATACTCGTTGTCCTTCAAATAGTAAAGAAGTAGAAAGGATATTTTCAGAACATGTTGTGAAGTGTGCATTTCACCTACTTTTGACTTTGCGCAGTCGTTTCTTTATCTTAAATACCTATTCATCACTTCACTTGCTTCCACGTGCTTTCTGGAAACAATAAGCAAGCTTTGGCCACACTGTTGGCATTTCTATGCACCGTAAAACCTCAAAAGAAAAGGAGGGGTGACACTGCGAAGCCAAAAATGGTCAGGGAACAGAGGGCAACATGAAACGTCGACTTTGCTAAATGAGTCTGAGGTAAATGTTCATTTTAGCAGTAATATTATGACACTGTGGGAGTACCTACATCTCTGGCAGAAGTTTGACACTGTGATGACGAAAGCGCTTTCTCAGTACCATCTAACACCACCTTTTATTATTGATACTGATTGACAGCTTTATCTATGTCAGCCCAAAATCAGTCAGTAATTTCTCATATTTCTATGGAATAATTTTATTTTTGCTGATTTATTGTCCTTTTTTTGTTTATTTTCTGCTGCTTTTTTCCTGTTTTCAGTGTCACTTTTCCAAAGCAGTGAGTCCTGTTCAGAAAGGTGCTAGACAATAAAAACTTACTGGCCTGTTTCCTGTTGCATTTTCTCTTTAAGATCAAAGCCAAGTTTGTCTGAGGTTCCTAAAGCACATGCATGCTCCTAGCCTTGTAGGCAGACCAAGCAAGTAATCTGTGGACAAACACAAGCCACCTTTGACTGGTCAAGAATGTTATCAGGGTCCATATACTCTACCCTGGGTCGAGGAAGGAAAGATCTCAGAGTAGAAATGCTTCCCCACCAGCTGTTTGCTGCATCACTCCCTCTGTCTACCCCCCACACTGGACCGAGCACCCAGACACGGGGGTGCTATCTGTGCTGGTCTCCTCCTTCTGTCTCTTTTGTCAGGGCGAGCTTTCTTTTAGACAAGCACTAAAAACGCTGGCGTGATTAAGATAGATAGACTGGCCAGGACACTTAATCTTCTGTCCAATGAAAAATGTTAACTGCATCCTGATGTCCCCACCCCCACCCCCTGCCCCCCCATGCAAGGTAATTAGGCTGAATTGCCACTGTGTGTTAAAGTGTCCCCTCTGAAATGTCTGTGTCAATTCCTTTCTTGTGCTAATCTGTCTGCTTGTGTTTTTATATAGCCAAACATGTTTTCAGTGATATGCATCAAGAGACTTGGGAAAGTAATCCTCATTACACATTTTTAAATATAATCCACTATTACATAACATAACTTTATTGATATTGGATTTTCTTGTGAAGTATGTCAGCACTGTTGCGGGTAGATGTTTTCACATACTCTCATTTTTACATCTGAAGAGAAAGTTATCCTAGAGGTCTCATTAGTCAAGCCTTCAGCCTACCAACGCTGCTGCTGTGTTTTCATAGTATCACTTGTACTATCACAGATGGATGAGGTCCACTGAACAAAGATAAAGCCAGTGTTATTTCACCCCTGGCCTTTTGTGACACAGAGATCACTTTTGGGAGTCATACAGAAACACACACAGGTTCTCAGACTCATGACTCAAACAGGGAAAAAAGGAAAAAGTACCTCTGTCATATACAGATGCATCCACACAATTTGCTGTACACCATACCGAAAGGGCTTTTCTACCTCTACCTGAAAGATTATCAGCTATCCAGTACCTTTATACCAGCCTAAGCACCTTCTTCTGCCTATGTGTTAAATCTTGAAAAACACCGTATACAGTAAATCCCTCTTCTGACCCGAGGTATGATCAGCAATGTACAGTCCATTGATACACTGATATTACACAGATGTTATGTTGTGATTTAGAAATTTCTCTTGTACAATATTTTATTTAGATTTGGTCATTTTTGTATCTGTGCTGTGTGTGAATTTGCACCAGGGTCATGTAGTTTCCAACAGCAATCCTTCCTAGTCACAAACTCAGTCTTCATCTCACTGTAACACACTGTGACCAGCATGTGGTTAATTGATGAGCAGTAATTATTTCCTTAAACCAGGGGATTGGAGAGTTTACTTTGTGGGGTAAATGAAAAACAGGCTCACAGCAGATTAGCTCAGACAGTTTGGGGAGAACACAGTGAGTGCAAGTGGGCACTGATGAAGCTCAGGCTGATTAATTCCCCTAGTTTCACTGTAATCCATCAACTCCATCAGGTGTTATCTGTGTGTGCATTTGCTTCTTGTCACGCCAAGTTGTGCCATAGACAAAAATAAACCACCAGCTTTAAGCAATTAATCACAGATCGGACCTGCTAATCTTATTTGCGACTGACAATATTGAAGAGGAGCAGGCGGTTACACCAAATTTGGATGTTTGTTTATTTGATTCATGTATTTATTTCAGAGAGATAGTCTCGCACTGTGTGGAGACACCAAGTCTCAAAGCCTAGGAAAGCAGAGTGGCTGCCAAGCCATATCAGCAATGGCCTCACAATTCGCAACTCATTAACATTACAGTAGATACATATTTGAGCATAGTAAACACAGAGATAGCCCTATAAATAAACCCTAATTTTGTTGTTCAACAGAAATTAAATAATGTCTTACTAGCCCAAATATAATGAAGATTGTGTTTGTTTTTATTCTGTAGAGAAACTAAGCTGGCTATAGGTTCTTTTCATTGATGTGAGCCTAGATCTTCAAGTTATACTCGCACGTCCTTGACTTGGATAAATAAAGGCAGCATTCTCTTTCTCTGTCTTTTCCTCCTCTGAGTGTCTCTGGGGGCTCTCTCTGACTTCCTGCCATTAAAGAGACAGCCCGCTGGAGAACAGGAGGTGACTGACATATAACTACCACCGCTCTATGACCAACGATCTGTGCAACTCAACTGGACGTGTGTGGAATTTACTTTACTCAGAAAAAACAGATCACCGGATGGATACAGAGCTGCAGAGACACGATGTTCAAGATGTCTGGACGGAGGAAAATCAGACAGCTATGTGGCATAAAAAGAACACAACAACAAACAGTTACGTTAAAACATAGCAGAGTCGTATAAATTGTGTTGGCAATTCTTGTTTCTAGTTTATCAAATGTGTGTTTTGTTGCTGCCTTTTTTTTTCTCTAAATTGTCAGCTTATGCTGTATGGAACAACTAAAACTGTTGTCAGCTGTCACCGTAACCACCATGTACGTTTATTTATTTATTTTACAAGGTTGGTGAACTTTTCTCAACTGCTAAAGGGGCTGTTCTTCAACATCACTGCATTTTCTGTGTAAAATGTTATCTCCTTGATATTTTATTTTGAAACTCCTCACACAGCATGACAAAGAAATGCAGTTAATGGTCAGCTGCTGAAGCACACACACTCTGCATCTGACAAACGCCAACAATGAAAACAGCGGCTGCTGTGTGGTTTCTTCTGAGAGCCTCATCCAGAAACCAAAGTTTTCTAGTGAAGCCACAAACAGACACTTTGCAAGACCACACACCAGAGGGAGCACAAATAGCTCAATAAAGTCTCCTACAGTTGAACCACTCTGAAAAGTGGATACAGTCTAATGCAGCGATGTTATAGGTGAGACTCACTGACCAACATTTTTAAGATGAATCTAATTAAAACAGGAAAATTGAACTGCTCTAGCCTATTAGAAAGAGAGATGCTGAACATTGTAAGGTTTGTATGAAACTATATACCACCTGAGCTCTTCCTTACCTTCTGTAGCCACTGTGTATAATTCTCCATAATGTGTTCAAGCTGCTGAATCTTCTGGCTGGGAAAGTCTGGCTCAGATGGTGGAGCATCCCTCTGGAGAGAGTTGGCGTTGTACTGTGGTCTACCGGCTTTCGCCTCCCTACAAGAGCCTCCTTCTCCCTCAGGTAGGATGACGGTATAGGTGCACTCACCATGCTGGATCTTATGAAAACGTCTGTTGCTGTAGTTACTACTACTACTTCCTCCGCTACTACTGCTGCCACCTGCGCTACTGGTGCTGCTATCCATCCCTCTCCTTTGCTCCCCTCCTCCACAGCTCACAATCACCAGAAGTACCATCAGCGACAGCAAGTGGCGGCCGAAGTTGTACCACAGCATCATTTCAGCCTGAGAAACAGGTTGCAGGTGAAGAAAGTTCTTGTATTTTGAGCTGCTCCTTTTTTGTTTGTCTAGATGTTTCCTTTAAAGCTGGATCAGAAAACAAAGAAGAAACATGTGTCATCCATCCTAGCGCTGGACCTCCGGCATTGAAAGCAGACTCTCTCATTTGTTTCCAAAACTCTTTCAAGTTTGTGTCCTGGCACGGAAAGTTGCACACATCTCTTGCAGATTGACACTTTGGTTATAAATCTTGATGTTCCTCCAGTAAATCAAAGCCAGGTGCAGACGGTGTGCCTGCATTCATCAATCTGTGCATTTAAAATAAGTGCCGGGTAGGTGTCGTCAGACCTCCCTTGGTCTCTCTGCCTTCCCTTCCTCCTCTGCTCTCTGACTTAACGACTGGAGAGAGTGAGAGAGACGCTCACTCTGAAGAACAGATCTAGGCTCTGAGTCTGCGCCTGCTCCTTGCATAGCCTGCAGAGGAATGTGAGTATGTGCACGGACAAGTGCGTGTGTGATCCTGGCAGAAAAGGGACCCCAGCACAGAGGATGTGCTGTGAGGATCAGTTTACAGGCTTTCTGGCTACAGGCTCATGTGGCTGACCTGCCTTCTTGCCTGTGTGTTGAAACAAAACACTCATCTAAATGTGTGTTTCATTTATCTGCTCCTGTACCATAACTCCTCTCCCTATACTACTGTTTAATGACAGGTGCTCTCTTACAAAGAAGACAAGAGTCACATAACTTAGCACCTTTGTCATTTTGCATACAGTAGGTAGATGTATAACTACAGTAATTTATGAATAAGAGAATATTTTCATTATTCAGGCAGTTTCATTGCTGTTTCATTGTGTTATTTTCAATATCTGACGTAATAGCCACTCAAAGTGTGTTTCCTGCTCCCAGTGATCAATTGTATTGATGTGTCTTTATTTACACAGGCGTAATCAAATGAACCGCAACTGAAATCATAAGAGAACATTCCAATTCAGACTGGATTTCTATAACATGATTAGATTGAAAGGAGCCAGTTGAGGTGGTTCAGGCATCTTATCAGGATGCCTCCAGGGCGCCACCCTTTGGAGGTCTTCAGCTGGTAGGAGACCCCGGGGCAGACCCAGAACATGCTGATGAGATTATATATCTCATCTGGCCTTGGAACACATCGGAATCCAGAGGAGCTGGAACGCGTCACCGGGGAGAGGGACGTCTGGACTACCTTGCTGAACCTTTTGCCATCGCGACCCGACCCCTGATAAGCAGATGATAATGGATGGATGCATGGATGGATGATTAAATGTACAGTGAAGGATTTTTAAAAGTATTCAAATGGGTGCAGCCAAACTAGATAGTGCACATCCATACATTCATCTATTAGCTATATCTGTTTATTCCTCAGGGCCCTGAGGGGACTAGAGCTGATTAACTTTGCCTGAGAGGTGTGCTACACGGCACCAGCCTATTACAGAGGAGGAGGAGTAAGCTACTGTGCAGAGGTTTGGTAACACCACACCCCCACTTGTTTTTCATTATCAAGCTTGTAGTCTTCAGCCCCAACAGTGACATGACCTAAAGGAATAGTTTGGGAGTTTTTTAAGTTGATGCTAAAACAATATTGTTGTGTCCCTATGTACATGAGAATAGGTTTAATTGTTGTCACTGCTCCTACTCTCCCCACTGACCATGAATGTTTCCACCTGGAACATCACTACACTGCACAAAATGAGGGACGCACTACACGACTCTCGTTCTGTAAAAGCATGCACTTTATAGTTTGTCTGAGGCTCAAGTACAGCTTCACCTGTCCCACTAAGCTAGTTCAAGTTGATATATTTCAAAGTAGTCGTTTAAAACAAATTTTCCTCTTTTGTTTCCCTGGACAGTACTTTACTGTGCTGCGACAGAAAACATTCAGGGTCAGTTTGGAGAGCAGGAGAAGTGACAACAACCAAGATCTATTCTCACGTACATAGGAATGCATCAGTATTGTTTTAACAACTTGAAAAATCCGAACTATTCCTATAACATGTAAGGTGTAGCTGTATACGTTAAAGTGCACTAAATTGGTGAAATTCACTGCGTCATTTAATGAGCTCATCAGTAAGGGTCATAATTTTAACATGTTAAAGACGTATTTATATCCAGAGGCTTTATTGCTGTGATTGACTCACATTAATAGTCATTTTCCATCACTTAAGCCCAGAAATAGCTGAACCAATCTGAGTATAAGATTCTACAACATTTTCATCCGCCCACTGTAACTGTATGTAACTGTCTGCACTGTTCTTTTACCTTTATTTGTTTTATGTACCACGGCTCTATCACACACACCCTCTGCTGTTATGTTTTTGAGAAAACAAAAGTGAAATCCAAGAGTGATCATGGGAAGAAGGAATGTTTCTTCATCATCAGGCCAGAAGGAACAGAGTGAGGACACACAGCGTTGAAAGGCCCTGGGTCAAATGTCAAGTCATTGTTATGTACATTCCATTAAAATCTCAGATTCAGGGAGACAGCTGTATGAATTATGGCTGGACCTCAACATTCCTCTTTAGCCTTACATACCCAAATCTCTGTGACAGTGCATGTGCTTGAGTGCGCATGTCCATGCTTTTATTTGTGTGTGATACACATGCATGAGCAGTACAGTGGACACATTTACTGTGTATCTCCATCTGCCTGCACACACTTACTTGTTTACAGATGTCTGTGTTTGATGTATGTTTTTTCTATAAGCGCTCAGTGATACCGAGGGGGCTAGAGAAATTCTGGCCTTCTGTGTGGGGGCAGAGGGGTGATGTGAGCGAATGCACCGAGGAGACCCAGGATAACAAACCTCTTGAATAATCCAAACTGGTCCAGACACAAACCATGTGCAAATATTTCTGGGAGTGCTTGTCTTACTTTAGTGTTGCCCCAAAATCTGGGCGCCAGTTACTGTGTCCAAGGGAAACTAAGTGGGAGATAATCACAACCCCCAGGCAACTGTGAGTTTGCAAAATTAAAGCTACACATCACTTCTATCAACAGCTACGCAAAGGAAATCGGGAGGGGAGGAGTTGCATCTACTCTTCTGTGGGTGATCAGTGTGTGCTACGCCCTCTTCTCTGACCAGCTATTCAACATTTCAGAGACCTGCATCATTATTTTAAAATGAGTTAACTTCACAGTGCCAACATGAACTAACTACTGACAAAACCTTCTAGTTAGAGTTGTTATCATTTCAGTTAGAAAAAGCTCAGCAGTGGTTAACTAGAAATAAAAAGATTTCACCTGTGAGTTGTGTAAAATTAGAGATCATTGTTTTTTTTTTTTCAAAGAAATTACAGGAATTTCAAGTGAGGGACCTACCACTACTCTATCACTGTTAACTACAGTATTATTGCAAGACCCTGTGCAAGGATAACAACTGAAACTAGTGTGATGGAATTTAACCAATGGTCAGTTTTGTGTGGACATTATATGTCTGATACCAAACTGTATGCATCTGCTTTTCAAGGAAGTATGTTTATAACCCAGCTCCACATTTAACATTCTCATGCTTTCTTACAGCCAGCCTTGTGTGAATATGCAGCAGAGTTAGTTTATTATTTATGAGTTGGTAACTGAGTGCTGTAATCTCAAATCAGCCTTACTGGAATGAAAAGTTACTGAGAAAACAGTAATTTGCAAATTCTCAAAGGCCCAGGCTGATCTGTGCAGCCTGTCCCTCATACTACAGTATATTCAGTGCAAACTCAGTTTAGCAAAAATTGCTTTGCTGGTGACAGTCAACAGGTCATGTCAGCTGTGAGAGGCCTGAAGGCAGCGACATTCATGGGAACCTGGTTATTGTTTTATGTGTAAAAGTCTAATTCAACATCAGTCTGACTGATGCTGCCTTCCACATGTAATGCACAGCTGAATGTATGATGTGGGAACATAGAGGATCACAGCTCTTACCTCTTTTTCTGTCCTTTCAATAAAGACATATTGTATCTCACCAGTTATGAGAGAGGTTTTCAGCTGAAAAAATGGGGAAATGCTCATATTTGTTGCCATCAATTACTACAAAGAGCAGTGAGCTTTACGGTAATAGCGAGTGTCAGTAGATGTTTAGCTACAGGCTTAGACTCTAAGGTTATACCTTCATTCTGCCCTGGTGACTTGACAAGTGGAGCTTACATTTGCAGTGCATATGTATGGAACGCTTACTCTCTGAAGCCAGTAAGCCTATAAAGCAATAATCTCAGGTTTTTAGGTCTGGTTACAAAAAATAGCACTGAGGCTCAACCTCCAATGGTTTTCCTTGCAGAGACAAACATTAAAGGATTAAGAAAAAAAGTTAACGCTCAAGAGCTAAACACAAGTCTATTGAACAAGGGGTTTCGCTTTGCTACACCCTCTGGAGAATGGAACGAAAAGTTAAATCCTTAATTCCTCAAAACCTATCCCCTGTCAGGTTTGCTCGGCCACTCTGGCCTCCCTCACCTTTCCTACTGTCTCTTGCCCATTTACACTAATCACGTTCACCTGTTCCTCACTCCCTTATCACCAGCGGCACTTGATTAGGTTGCTCACTATATTACCCGGTTTCACTCCTCAGTCACTTGCCAGTTCGTTCTAGTCTTTTAACAAATAAAAAACTGAATAATTGGGCGTGCAAAATTATTCAGCCCCTTTACTTTCAGTGCAGCAAACTCTCTCCAGAAGTTCAGTGAGGATCTCTGAATGATCCAATGTTGACCTAAATGACTAATGATGATAAATAGAATCCACCTGTGTGTAATCAAGTCTCCGTATAAATGCACCTGCACTGTGATAGTCTCAGAGGTCCGTTTAAAGCGCAGAGAGCATCATGAAGAACAAGGAACACACCAGGCAGGTCCGAGATACTGTTGTGGAGAAGTTTAAAGCCGGATTTGGATACAAAAAGATTTCCCAAGCTTTAAACATCCCAAGGAGCACTGTGCAAGTGATAATATTGAAATGGAAGGAGTATCAGACCACTGCAAATCTACCAAGACCTGGCCGTCCCTCTAAACTTTCAGCTCATACAAGGAGAAGACTGATCAGAGATGCAGCCAAGAGGCCCATGATCACTCTGGATGAACTGCAGAGATCTACAGCTGAGGTGGGAGACTCTGTCCATAGGACAACAATCAGTCGTATACTGCACAAATCTGGCCTTTATGGAAGAGTGGCAAGAAGAAAGCCATTTCTTAAAGATATCCATAAAAAGTGTCGTTTAAAGTTTGCCACAAGCCACCTGGGAGACACACCAAACATGTGGAAGAAGGTGCTCTGGTCAGATGAAACCAAAATCGAACTTTTTGGCAACAATGCAAAACGTTATGTTTGGCGTAAAAGCAACACAGCTCATCACCTTGAACACACCATCCCCACTGTCAAACATGGTGGTGGCAGCATCATGGTTTGGGCCTGCTTTTCTTCAGCAGGGGCAGGGAAGATGGTTAAAATTGATGGGAAGATGGATGGAGCCAAATACAGGACCATTTTGGAAGGAAACCTGATGGAGTCTGCAACAGACCTGAGACTGGGACGGAGATTTGTCTTCCAACAAGACAATGATCCAAAACATAAAGCAAAATCTACAATGGAATGGTTCACAAATAAACATATCCAGGTGTTAGAATGGCCAAGTCAAAGTCCAGACCTGAATCCAATTGAGAATCTGTGGAAAGAACTGAAAACTGCTGTTCACAAACGCTCTCTATCCAACCTCACTGAGCTCGAGCTGTTTTGCAAGGAGGAATGGGCAAAAATTTCCGTCTCTCGATGTGCAAAACTGATAGAGACATACCCCAAGTGACTTACAGCTGTAATCGCAGCAAAAGGTGGCGCTACAAAGTATTAACTTAAGGGGGCTGAATAATTTTGCACGCCCAATTTTTCAGTTTTTTATTTGTTAAAAAAGTTTGACATATCCAATAAATTTCGTTCCACTTCATGATTGTGTCCCACTTGTTGTTGATTCTTCACAAAAAATTACAGTTTTATATCTTTATGTTTGAAGCCTGAAATGTGGCAAAAGGTCGCAAAGTTCAAGGGGGCCGAATACTTTCGCAAGGCACTGTATTTATCCCCTAGCCAGCTACTGTTTTGTGTTCCCCCCATGGACTGTTCCTCCGGACCGTGGCTCCACTCTCTCCTCCCAGGCAGGTCAATGCTCAGTTGCCTATCTGTTCTACTATTGCCTTCATCTCTCTGTCTCCACCTTCAGTAGCCACCATCACCACCGACCAGCCCAGGAGTGACCCAGCCTACGCAGCTCGGCCCAGCTCTCCATCTCCTCGCCTCCTGCGGTTGGTCAAACACCCGGCTACTACTCGTCAACAGGACTACGTACTATTTCCCTCTGTATTGTTACTCCCTTCATCACTTTATATAATAAATCACTGCTTGTACCGAAGTCGGCTACCTGGGTCCGCCTCTTTCTCGTTCGCTCACTGACTGGTGCGAACGGTACCTAACATCTCCAGTGAACAAAACAAAATATCTCATTGAAATTTGGTTCAGTGCTTTAAACCATGCCAGCAGCCTCTAGGTACAGTATATTGGTTTATTGGGCAGTTGATCATTCTGTTATTTACTGATCTCCCACTTTGACCCAAGGTGAAATGGCTCAACAATTGCTTAACATGAAATCCTGGCATTCGCGGTGCCCAGAGGAACAATCCGAACTTCTTGGTTGCTTCTTTGACTTTTCCTCCAGCACCAACAACTGGTCAAAGTTTTCAATTATACTGTGAAATAGGTCAATGTCTACTGGCTGGATTGGTACAAAATTTGGTAGCAGGCTAGCATTTTAGCTAAAATGCGTTTAGATGGACTGCCATGGAATTTGGTATGCACATGTTCCCCAGAGGATGAATCCTACTGATGTTGGTGATCTCTGGATTTTCCCTCTAGTGCCACCATGAGTTTGTCATTTTTCAGTAGACACAAACAAAATTAGGTACACATATTCATGTCCTCTACAGGATCCGTTGCAATCCCTTTGGTCTGCTGACATCACCAGGTCCAGCTTTTTATTTGTCCAGTACTTTGGTTAATCAGTCTCAGCACATGTTTAGTGCAGATCAGCATATGGTAGCATGTTAACATGCTAAACTAAGATGGTGAACATGGTAAATCTTACACCTGTTTAACATCAGCATGTTGTTTCTTTGATTGCCATCAGTACTGGCTCACACTCATTTATGCTGCAGCAGCAATGATTAGATGGATATCCCAAACAACCTGCTGTGACTGCCTGGAGTGGTGATGTCATCAGGGTGAGACACAGTAAGAGTGATACCATAGAACCATTAGAACAAGGTGGCTGTCATTCTTTGTTATCCCCCAGGCTCCTATGTCTGTGATCACCACATATGGCCTTTATCTTGTGTCAAAGCAGCCAAGTCCAATCCTCATTCCACTGCAATCCATCCCATCCTCAACTCGTGAGGCAAAGTTCAGACCGAGGTGAATGGAAAAGTAAGAAGGTTTCTGTCTGTCATTATGGCATTAAATCTTTCATTGCAGTTTTTAACTGAGGGGGCATTTTTCTCACACACTCGGTCTCTCAACAGAAAGGGAACAAGAACAAAAAATGGGATATTCATGGTCAAGGTAACCACTATCCTGTTGGTCCAGCTGTTGGGGGTATGGTACAATGGTAACACTATGACAGAAATGGCAAAACAATCAGCTAACAACAAACAAAGAGGAAAAGAATTTAAAAAGAAATATGAGAGCGTTGGGTCCATTTGTGGCTTTGACCCCATGTTTGTTTTGTCTTTGTGCGTCACCATTTTATCAGCAGAATCTATTTACTGAATGTTACAGCCTCATCTGATGTGACCTTCTCCAACTTCTCATCCTTACCCTTCCAAAGCATCAGCATGAACTGGTGACACATTGTGTCTCTGTTGTGTATGGCACAATACTTTTATGTAAATCACTGTGCTCATATTTGTCACAATCAAGTTTATATTGTATTACCTTACTATGTTTTCAATGATCAGTCATAAGACTGACCAAGACCAAGTGGAAACAAATGCACAAAGTATGACCTTTTCTGCTGCAATGCTTGGTTGTTGCAAAGGTCAGAAGAGTGTTTGACTCTGGGAATCTGCAACAGTGCTCTGGATATTCTACTCTTCATCCTTCCACCACTATAGAGAGCAGAGTAAAGACTGAACAGTGTGGGTCTTCAGGACACAAAAACACAGAAATCTTTAAAAATATATACACAAAAACACATAATGTTTATAGATGATACGAGATGTTGTTCGTTAAATCTCACACCAGATGTTTTGATCAGTCTCAGACACTCACAGACAAACTGGAGAGAAAAGACTCATGTAAAGTAAGAGAAAGACTGTAGTTTGCTGTTTGTATGTGCACACCCATCACACATTGCAAAGCATCAGAAGTCCAGTACAATAGGCACATTATGTATCACGACTGTTGAGCAGATGGTAGCTAGCATTGAGTGTCACAGTTAATCACACCAAGTTGGACAAAGGCTTCCTGCCGCAGGTATTGACATTTTGTCGGACTTCTTTTCTTGGCTAGCAGCAGAGAAATACTGTAGCAGACACGACCAATGATTTTGTACTTTTTTCTAGTTTTTTCTTTCCACATTAATGAAAACAGTATTCTTTTTGAGGTAGTACACATGTTCAAGAGCAAGACTTGATTCACTTCTGATGAGTTACATGAACGGCAAAGAATTTGTGTTCAGAGGATTTTGGGTGGTTGCCTGAAAATGTGACTCTAATCATAGTCTATGTGTTATCCTGTGCTCTGTTCTTTATATTTCCTCATATGTTCAATATGTGCTCCTCTCTCAGTGTCAGTATTAAATAATCTGTGTATAGTTGTGGAAATAAGTGTTTTGTACTGGGATTACCAGGTTTTGAATGTTTAAATAAACTCAAGATCTGTTTCCAGCAGTAGTAATTATAATGCAGGACTCTCACTCGTCACATTTCTCAACCTTTAGCTAATTTCTTTTTTTTTGTTCATTTTCCATCCTCCTCTGACAAATCAGATAAAGTGAAGTTTAATATTCTAGACAACAGCAAGCTGATGCCTGAGACAAGCTGATGACTGCTGATATTACCATGTTTCTTAAGCAATACGTGTAGGCTACAAAATCTGACACTATTCATAATCAGAAACATGCTTCTCTGACAGTTTGAGGAAAATACTCCATCTTTTTAATGCTATTATAACATGGCACTCACACCTTTGTGTTTGTCAGCACTCCCTGTCATTATCAAACAGTGGAACCTGATGTGCTGCTAACTAATTTAGCCCACTGTTTGACATCAGTCATAATGACACTGAGGGCTTCACATGGGCTGCAGCGTCCAGTGTCACATCAGAGCCGACACACTGAGCCCAACTCTATCTTTTTTACTCACTCTTCTAATTTCATTGCTGGCAAAGACTGTTCTTTTTATCTTAATGTGCAGCCAGCTTGCTTCCATTTGTCACGTTATATTTTCTCCTGTGGTAATGGAGCTAGTCGGTCCTCCTAACATGGAAAAAGAGCATGACATCATCGTATGGTAATTTTTTTGTAGAATCAACAACACGTACTGAGTCCGTATGTAGGTGTTTGTTGCACTTGGGTGAGCTCATAAAGAAAGAAGCAATAAAAAAAGACTTGTAGCACTTGGCCTATTAAATTGCACGGTGCCTGTCGCATTCAATAATTCACACACATAGGCTAAGAAGCAGCGCTGAAAATGGGTGCCACTCAAATTCTGCCACAAATACACTTCCTATGTTTTGTAGTTTTTGTGTCTCTGTCTCTGTCTCTCTCTTTAGTAATAATGTATTGAGGTCTATCAGGATGGCCGAGCAGGGGGTGCTTAATCCTTCAGCTTCACCTCAGATCCCACTCCTGTCAGGTGACGCCTACTGTACTTTAAGTACAGAGGGCAAGGAATCTGATAAGGTGTCTCATAAACCAGGGCTGTGCCGTGTGCTTCACTGTCTGCTCCACCTACACCTCCACCTACACCTCCTTACAACTCTGTTTGTGAATATTATCATACAGCCAATGGCAGACAGAGCAGGGTTTTGTCAGTTCTGTCAAAATGATAATCCTTTAATGGACCTACTGTAAAGTTAGTGTACTGACACCAAAAGAATGCTCACAAAGTTCTTGCTGAGTTAGGTGAAAGTGTATACTTTAGAGACCTTTGAGAGAAGATGGATTGTGATGATACCATGCTAGATGCAACATCTATCTTCAAGATGAAATTTTAGTGCAGCATACTTGAAACAAACAGTGAAAAATATTGGTTTGACTTACAAAATGTATTCAGTTGTTTAAAGAATATTTACATAGGGGGACATTCACCAAAGCCAGGATGCTACAATAAATCACAAGGTTATTTTATAGATTAACACTGTTCTTTTTAATCAATAGTGTTCAAAACATATGACATAAAATAAGCTTATCATGTGGATGGTTCATCAATTAATTTGTCTGACTATATAGCAGCTGTAGTAGTCAAGTTTCTATCTTTATATTCATTGTGGTCTTTGTTGCCAACAAATATATATAAATATATAGAGAGTTTTTTTTGTTAAAGGTTACATACTTTTAAAAAATAAAAGTACATTTTTTATTGTTTTATAATATTTCATATTAGAAATAAACATAAATGTGGTGCCTTTACGATGCTGCAAAGTAATTTTTGGTCAGAAGTGAAGCGTGTTGTCATCACTTGGCCAGGTGAGTTGCTACACAGGGTCCTGTCATCGACCTCGGAGTCACTGTCTTAGTTTAGGTTACACCAAGTTTGATGAATGTGATGCAATATAAAAATATTTTCATATGAAATGTATTTCCATATTTCATGTGTGGAGGTATCATCAGGTTTATGTTTGTATTGGTTTACATAATGAATATCTGTCAGCAGGCTGAAGAGAAAGCGGATCAAAAATGAACTGGGTTTCATAAACAGTCCGTTGTCAGTGGAATAATTGCTGGTTTGGTCCTTTTATCCCCATGTTCACATCTTCTCATGCATTCCTAAAGTAATTTCAATGAATTAGGCTGCTTTTGTTTTCTGATTGCCTTTCACCACATTAATGACTTAAGTGTAACACAAAGGTTTTCTTTTTTTTTGTGATTTTGTCTCCAGACTGTGTTATGACTATGGCACAAGTTTACAGCAGCTAAATAGATAAGTGATCCGCATCCTTTGACATATTTCATCATTAAAACTGGATTTAAAATGTCAAACTTTCTTATAGTCTGTTGTGAAATGCATAGCACTCTAAGAATCATAGGTCAGATATCCACTGGCTGATCTGCCCCAAAAGAGAAATTGATTGTAGCTCTTGATTGATAGCCAACACCAAATCATTAAATTAAAAGGATAGTGGGATATTACATGCTTTATTAGCGCTGCAGTGATGTTCTGCTAACTGCTGCCAAACATCCTACTGTGCCAAAATGTGATTTACCACTTTCTAAAAGGATCTGTTTCAAGCTTAAAAGATAATATTTTTATGACAAGCATATGGAAAACAGCACCCAGCAGATATGACCGCATCCCCATGCTCACTTGTGCAGTTAAATGTCATCGAGCCAAAACAATTAATTTTTGTCTCTTTGCCACTGAGCTGATGTTATGCAGAACTCCTCTAAGCTTTAAGTGTGTGAGATTGTGTGTAATGTTGAAGAGATATGGATAAATAAATAACACATATCACTGTTGTTGATAGCACCTCTCGCTTTGCCTGACAAGACCCTCTGATAACTGGAGACATTTATGGACTTTGATTATAAAGACAGGGAGAGAAAACAGAAGAGAAAGATAAACATATAACCCAAGTCCAAAAAGACAATTTCCACCTAGGGAAGTAGCGACGCATTTCTAGTTTCTGTGACTATGGAAACATGATGCCTGTGAGACGTCGTGGCGTCAGAGATTGGCGATGCTTTCTTCAACCATTAGAAACACAGTGAGGTCAGGGAAGTAAATGACAGACTGTAGCGTGGACCTTATCCACCTCACAGGAAGCAGGGCTGTTAACTGCATATTAAAAGTCACACAGCAAAAAAGTGTGTCTGACATGTCTCACAGCAAACTGGCAGGCATTCACCTGGTGATTCAGACGGGTATGTTAATGGGATCTGTCTGAAACACTGACTGTGCTACACTCCAGGTCTTTACGTCCCTTTTCACGCTTTACACATTTAAACGCTTGAGCTGCTTCTTGCAGGTGAATTCCTTAACCGCTAATCAGAAACAAATGTCTCATTAAACTGTCATGATTGATGAAGTGATTCCATTAAATCAGCGTAATTTGTGCTCACATGTCTGATAATTTGACCTGATCAAGTTCATGTCAGGATGATCAGGAAATTAACTGGTAAGTAGGGAACTTGGGATCACATTGGCCAGGCTGAGGATATGTTTATGAAAGGTCTGTCACATCAAATGAAGCCAGAGGTGCACCAGAGGTTTACATCAGGTCTTTTTGTTGTATGGGTCAGAGGGGCACTAAACATAGCCAATGACTGACCCTCTTACCTCGCCTCCAGGACACACCAATGAGGGTCCTTAGTGCTAATTTGAGTTTGTGTCTATGAGCTTGTCACACACTAAAGCTGCTATTACAAGTAAAAATAAATGGAAACTCATTTAGAAAATGGGGAGAAACAGCAACACCACATGGTACATGACCTCCCTGACATCAGGGTTTGACCAACTTGCAGATCTTTCTGGTTCTGTTTGTTGCTTCTACTGGTCTGACAGTTGACAGAACTGGGGCCTGGAGGTGCAACAGTGTTCCTCGCTTTTCACAGATGGGCATACAGTTGTGACACATCCCTGGTCGTCCTTACCATGGTCTGCACTGAGAAAAGTACAAGTTAAGTTATAAAACCAGCTGGATGTGACAAAGCCTCTGGGATTCGTCACTAGCAGTGAACTACTTCATACAATTCTACTAAAGCTTAGATTCAGCTAATCATTTTGTTCTTTTAATGCAACATATATGCTTTCAAACCGCAGCATTCGTAATTATGCTGCATGAAATATCACTGATGTGTTAAAGAAACATTTCAGGATACAGTATTTGGGAAATATTCTTGCCAAAAGTTAGATGAGAAGACATAAAGTCAATTTGAATCTATGACCTGCAGTGACCAGAAGCAAGAGGAAAGAGATAGTCTGAGAATGCACCTAGTAGCACCATCAAAGTTCACTAATCAACATGTTTTATCTGGTTTGTTTAGGCTGTGGTTTCACCGGTGGTTCTTACCTGAACAATTTTTTTGTCACAGTTCCTGTGGTTTTCTCTCCAGCCACCAGGGGGCCTCGACTTTCCCCTTGTTTCAAGTCATCTGATTGACCTGCTCACCTGTTTCCACTTCCTTTAACTTCTCTATATATTTATTTACTGGTCTGTTTGCTCTTGTTCCTTGCTAGATTATTCGTTTTGCTTTTGTAGCTGTGTTGTTCCAGCCTCATTTGGATTACTTGTGTGCTTTCTAACCCCTGCTTGCTTGGACTTAGCCTCCTGTGTAAGTAACCCTACTTTTGTTATTATCAAAGCTGTCCAGCCTGCTTTATGTTTGCCTGTGTTTTGGCCTTCTCTGCTTGCTGATTTTAGTCAAAATGTAACAGTTTCTTGAATAGTTGCAAGAAACTCTTGGTAAGATAGTGAAAAAATATGTTTCCCAAAATGTTAAACCAGTCCTTCAAGAGTACAAAGTTGAATTAATGTGGATTATTTTATAGTAAAGATAAATATGTGGATAAATACAGAAGGAAATTTAAATTGTGTAATTCAAATACCATAGTAAAGTAAAGTCTCACTTCAAGTTTCACTTAGAATGCATTTAGCAGCACATTCTCTTATCTGATGTAAAAGTAAAGCTGCATTTGTTGTGTTTTTTGAAACCTGAGATGACCTTTCTTCTCCTATAATACTTGCACCTTCTCATCCTATATGCTTTTGATTTTCGGTGTTTTTCTGAGGATTTTACAGCGAGATAACAATAACTGCAGCACAAATTATTGGTAGTATCTAAAAATGCAACTTTAATAAATTATTCACCGTCTTGTAAGTGTGTACCTTTGACCACTGAGGAATTATGTGGCCATCAGTGTGAGTTTAAAAGAGCAAAACCATAAATGAGTGGAAAAGCCTGACAGATCTCAGCTTTTTCTATTTTGGCACCTCAATCGCAGAACACAACATCTCAGTCAAAAATTTAAGTTAGTTTGTGGGAAGCTTGCATGCTGCAATTAGTACTGTGCAAGTTACAAAAACATCTTAAATGAATGAAGGCTAAACATTAATTTCACAGAAAGGCGAAAAGCTATGGATTCTGTCAAGTGTTCTGAGATCACACTTGGAATCTGTGTTTCTCACTTCAAATCACGCCAAGGTTGTTCTGCAAAGTGTAGTGCTGCTTGTTTTTATATTTCATAATATAACAAGCTGCAACCAACAATGACTGTTGACCTGTCCCTGTGACCGCTGGTCTAACTTTCAACCCTGTGTGACCAAACTGATATTTTATTCTTCCAGCTCAATGTCATTATATGTGTGACAATTTTAGTTGTTTTGCCCTTTATGCTTTTGTTGGATTTTACTATATTTGCTTGCAAAATGCTTTTGTCACAAATACATACTATGTAGAAAAATGCCAAGAAGTGCATAATGTTTTCTTCTTACACTTCCTATTAGTTTTTCAGTGAATGTTGTACTGTTGCTGATCCATTATATTAATTCCATTAGATAGTTTCAGTTGTATTTCTCTCCGATGTCACCCTCCCTCTTTTGACCACTTATGGGCTAAGATGAGATGCTAGTTTAATCCCACATCTGGAAGAAGGTTGAGAAGCCCATTTGATCATCCACCTACACTCCATCACTGTGCAGGCCTCAATCAAATATTAAGATGGAGCATAGATGCATGCATAGAACGTGCAGTACAGATCATGTGCTGCATAGACAGCCACCATGCTTTGTGAATGAGAAAGTGCTACTCTTAACAGTACACCATTTAAAATTCTCATACTCAGTAAGAAGGGCAAATCTGTTGCAGCTGTTGTATTTTCACAAATGCCCCAAAATCCTGGTTCAAAAAAAAGTCACATCTGTGAAATGTAAAAACATGATGTAAACTAAGTGCAGTAAATAGACTTTATTGCTGAATTCTAAAACTACTCTCTCATTTCCGCAGTCATGCTCAGGCTTCGTGGGTGTATGGGTGTGTGTTCATGTGCGCAGTTGTAACTGCATTCCCTAAAAGCACAGGCAGTGTTATACTGATGTGCTGTGTGGTGACTAGCACCCTCTTGTGATATCGCCACGGCCTTCCTGTCACCTCGGCGCTGGACAAACAGCCAGATGCAATCCAGGTTCTGCCTGGAAGCTGAGCACTGTGATCCAACGCCGGCACTGCTGCCAAGCTGTTTGGTCTTTGCTGTGGTGATATAGTGGAGCCTCAGTGGCGCTTTGGGCAGACTGACTGTAGCGTGAACAACACTTATCTCAAAAGCAAAATAAAAGTCTCAGAAGGGAACCTTTAGATTGGTCTGTATGAGTAATAGATGAGTACTGTAACATCCATGAAATATTTTACTGTTGTAGCTGGTTGAGGGACTCTTTAAAGTATAGCTGAAAAAATAAAGCTCAATTTTGTGGTAATATAGTGAAGTACTGTAGGTGAAAGTTGTACTTGTAAACAGTACTACCTATCACTGAGTGCTGGTCATGTTACTGTTACAGCCTCTGTTTGTAATATGTGTAGGACATACAGTAAAATTGTGATGTTATGGTTTCCACAGACCAGGCAGTGTAATGCTAGCACTGTCTTTACAGTTAAACTGCAGGGCCGGATAATTCCTGAATGTAGCCTCACTGGTGGGTAATATTAACAAGCTAGCTGTGAAGATACAACATCTATACAAGAATTAACTTCGAGATGATCAATGTTATTGCGTTTCTCCTCTGTAATGGCAGCTAAACTCCTCCTCACACTTCCAGCACCGACCCCATGCTAGAAAGCAGTGTGTTCACTAAATACCGGTAGATCAAACTCACATCAGCTGTCTTATTAAACTAACAGTACACCAAATGAATCATCCCCCAGATAATCACAATAGCGTAATGTTACTGTATAAAATTTCCACCCGCTGTATTCTGTTCTATTGTAATTTATGATTCTACTACTTTTTTGTAGCATACTCAACTGTTAAATGAGATAAGCTAAAGCTACAGTAACTTAAGGTAGCACTAGCATGAAACTCCAAATCAATCCACTCTGCTCCACCCAGCGCTGCCTCTCCCTGCTCCACTGTGCTCTACTATGATCTGCCCAGTTCTTCAGATATTTGTTGTTATGAAACAAGAAATTAAAATGCAATAAAACTTACTGATCAAGCAGAAATAAGTACAAACCTCTGATGGGTTAGAGAGGTCAATCCCACTCAAAACCTTCTTGAAGATGATATCTTTGCACTGCTGCCAGTGCTATTCTATGAGTCTGGGTCACAGGAGGCTTCGACAGCAGCTCTCCACATTAAGACAAGTTTTGAAACATATTTCTAGAACAAAAATATTTGAAAAAACATACATACTGTGGCTTTAAGTCTTGAAGTATGGCGAAGGAGCTTAGCCTTTTCCGATGTAGAGCCCCCTCTACTGTGTCACTGAGGTGCCAGGAGATTATTTCCACATGCTGCCTTCCCTCTAACAGTATGGAAGGACCACCAAATTAATTGTTACATATCTGCTGAAAGGTGTCATGACAGCAGCATGATTATCTTTTCATTCTCTCACACCCTCTATTTTTACCAACCACTGATGCTGTGCGGTGCAGCACAAGGAACTTATCTCGACAGGTTGGGAACAACCAGATGCCAGATATGTATCCGTTCTCTTCCCACCACTGCAAATTAATTAATTTTCAAATACCGATATAGTCCAGGTTTTGTGCCTCATGTAAAACTAACACCATTGGACTTTGTCTACAGCATCCTTATCAGTCTGAGTTGTACTTGTGGGACTTGGGAACTCGTTTCTCATTGGTTAAAATAAATATTAAGCAAATGTAAAACACACTATACCAGCCATCATGTCTCATTAAGACAAACTTCCTTTTAGTAGACTTCAATAACTAATTTATCCTAAATTATCTAGGAAGTCCTTCTATGTGTGTGTTTCTTTGGGAGATCCAGAGACATTTCTGTATCTCTAATATACAATCACTCTCACAGCTGCTCAATATTATGGTCAATTTGTTGCACAAGCCTTGATATGAGCCTGCTGCACTATGCCACACTCCATCTATGATATGATGCATTTGATTTGGCAGTGGGATGCACACAACTGTCGACTCGATGTGTCTAATGTGACACGAATCGCTGAACGTGTGCCAGTAACTTCGGTCAGTGTCGGCATGATCGATGAAACAAGGTTTAGCAAAAGGTTTCCACTCTAATTGCAGAGCGGTCTCTTGACGCTGCCGGTGCGTCTGTGTATGTAACCATGAGAAAATGTGATTAATCTGAAAACACATGAATTCCCTTGAGTGGCCCTTAATAAATCTGACCTCAGCTTAGTGGTTTACTCCAGAAAGCTGCTTCATTTCACTTCAGTGTTTGTGCTTTATTCCCTCTTCTCTTGACCACACATACCTGAGCAATGTCTGGCTGTGAGCTGCCAAAAGGTTTTTATGCTTATTATTGCCATGTCTCTCCAGAGTGTCCTGAATGAAGCTGGAGAGATGGCATCTGTGTTGAAAGGATACTTCTGCCCTTGTAGCTGAATAGGCTCTTTGTGTGAATGGATCAAACCTGCATTCTGCAGAGTGTCATGAAAAGTGCTACTCATGTCCTTATCTGAAAACGGACAGAAATGAGTTCCAGATTTGGGCAAGACACTTAGAAGGAAAATAGGAAAAAGTATGTTAGATCTTGTAGGTGATTTGTCATCCCTTTGAAGGCCTTTTTAAAATTCTGGCATCATGTTTTAAAATATTGTCATTGTGAGTCACACTGTTAGCACTGAGAAGAGACACAAATTACATTTTCATTAGGCTGGTTTCCTTTAAAGTCCACTGGCTTGCAGTCATATAACTAAAAGTAATGTTTTGTGTAATTCAAAACTGTTGGACCGTGTCGCCTCAAGGGCCTTTTGAGTGCGCGTAAGATTCAACATTACAATTCGCTGTCTTATTTCAGCACTGGGAATTCAGCTTCATATTCGAATGAAAAATTTTGCTTTCATCAGGACATGAACCTTTCTAATCCTTTATGTCAGCGCTGGCGGTCAAACTGAAGCTACAGCAATTTCACCCTTATTTGCACCTCTGGACTTGCATTCAAGCCAATGAGCATGTGGCTGATACTGAAAAAACCTGGAGCTCATTGTATAGCTGTAAAAGAGTGACCAGGTAAATCTTGACATTGAAACGAAGGCAGATCATCAGAGGGTTTCATTCTTAGAAGAAGTATTTACACAAATCTGTGATTCTTCTTTTTTCTTTCTTTCTGTCTTTTACAGCTAAATGACACAGTACCAAGACAAACATGGATACAAGACATTTACAGAAGCATGTATGGAAATTTGACATGTGGATTGTGTGTGAAGGTGTGTTGTAAGTCTGGTAATACATTTAAAGAAAGAGAGAAAAGAAGGAACATTCAAATAAAAAAAATGAGAAAGAAAGGAAAAAAATATCAGTCAACCCTGGAGCAAGATGAGAAATGGTCACCATTATGGAGTTTACATGATATGATCCATAGCTCTGATTATTCTGAAACTTAATATCAATTATATAAATGTTCAGCATCCATCTGATACAACCTTAAACAAGTGCTTCCTGTAGCTATGAATCAGACCTGCACAGTGTTCAGTGCGAATTCTGGGCCAGTTTTCCACACAGAGGAGCATTTTGTGACCAAATCATGTAAACCAGGTAATTCCAAATGATTAATTTACCTTTTTTGCCACTGTATATTGTGTGATTAATGACTGAACAAGAGAATATCAGTCTCAGCACCAGAAGCTACAGTCCTGGACGTCATGGATTTCTCCATCACCTTTTGTTTTGCGAGACTTTTGAAGTAAGGACATAGGGTACACGCACAACCCAGTTTACTACTGATGGAAGTCCCATAGCTGACACATTGATCTTTAAATTTCACTTCCAGCCCCATGACAGGAATGTAGAGGCAAGCAGAAGGATCACTGGTACATGTAACAGGAGCCCTGCCACCACTTGACACTGTAAGAGCATCATCTGCATAGCAGCACCTATAGAAAATGCTTTCCAGAGTCTTGATAAGGGCAGGGAGGGCAGAGTAACATTAGTGTTGTCCATACAGTCCTCTGGGGAGGGAATACCCTTTTCACTTAACTGCATAGATTAATAGGGCTCAGAGAGCTGCTGTTTATGATTTAAACGTCTTTGAATTATGTGCAAAGTGTCTTGGAGTATCTTACTGAATAATTTCAACAGCGTATAATCAGGTGATAATCCTTTGTGATCTGCTGTGTTAAGTATGTGTAAGACAGTCTGTGCAAATGTTCTGTTTCTAATAAATGTTAGTTTTCAATGAGAATTATTGCAAGTGCTGGTTGTCCAGAACTGATGAGATAATTCATTGCACAAATTGAGTTGTATCTATGTTATTTTTCCTCTCTTAGAGCATTTTACTGGTGAGAGTTGCAGGAAGAAATGGAGGCCATGACTAGGGAATTAAAAACACAGCAACATAAGTTATCTATCACACAGTGAAGTTTAGGAAGCACATTAAAACAACTGAACATAAACTAATTACACAAAGCATGAACTATGATTCTAAATGATGCCATGGTTTTACTTTCTCTCTTTTTAAAAGATCTTCAGTTTCTGTGCAGCTAACTGCTTCTCCCCCCCTGAGTCACAGTCTTTTCTGTAAATGACTGAAGGAGGCATTATGCAAATGGGAGGCAATCTAATCTAAAGTTAACCGTGTCTGAGTGCTCTGTGGCAGAGATCAAAGCTGTGTGTTTATCCCAGCTATGGTCCAGCAAACCCTCAGGGAAGATGGATCATGGAGGCCTCTGATAGCCACTGCCCCTGGGGTGGGACTGGGACCAGAGAGAGCATTTATTGACCTGCATTATCTATACAGAGACAAAGAAAGTGCTGCTGATAGCAAAGGAATGACTTGTGGAGGGTTCTCAATGAAAGTCAGCAAAAATAAGTCTGATTTCTTTAAGCTATTGCAGGAACTGGGTTACAATCGTCAATCTTCAGCTGGCCCACCAAAGCTACATGAGCCCTAAAAGCAGTCAAATCCATAAATCATCCCTTTGCATGCCTTATTTTTCCCTTTCTGTTCTTTCTGAGATTGGGAAATGGGCTTACTCACATGGGGGAACATTTACTGTAACATCAGTCACTGCAACGGTACGTGTTGTTGAGATTCTTCTTACAGAAAATGGGCAGTATTTGGAAAATGCATGATTTTGTAAAGGAATACAGAGTCAAGGTCAAAGCGTGTGTCTGTGTGTGTGTGTGTGTGTGTGAAATCAAATACCAAACACTAATGTGAATTTTAACTGGTTTTCTAGTGTGAAATTACTCTTTGTATGACAAATTGCTGCTAATATAGGTCAAGAGTTTCTTGAAGAGCTATCAAAAAAAGATGTAAAGTAAACTGAAGCATGACTGCCACCTGTTGGACAGAATAGGTTATAAAAGCAGCTGAAATCACTGCAGTACAGTTCTCTACAAACCACACCACAGTTTAGTTTGCTTTTTCAACAAACACACCCCACTTCACTACATGAATCTTGTCACACTGACATAAGTAAACCCACAACATTAATCCAACTTTTATCTGGCTAAGTTCAGTAAAAGTTGTTATAATCACAAAATATTTGAAAGGCCAATAAAATGGTTCAGAGGGCTCTGTATGTTTGAGTGATAAAGTGAGTTTATGATCCCACACACACACAAACACATACACACTGCTATGAACTATGTCATAACCTAGGGAGTTAAGTCCCAGACAGGCTGTCTAGAAGAGGGCTTATCACTCAGCGGCCTGGGGGGCTCTGCTGCTGGGTGTGTGCTGTAAATGTGGGGCTATTAGGGGCATTAACCTTTTAGGCAACTAAATGTGTGCATGTGTATAGAAACTGTGTTTGGATGTGTTGGCTGTTATGGGAAATGTCTGCATTATGAGGGATTTATGCTTCAATATTCTTTGTACCCAGATGTATCCATACACAGTAAACAAGCTTCATATACCTGTTTGCGTCTTTGTGTGTTGAAACAAACTTGTATTTGTGTGTACAGAATATGGTTGCAGTCAGCATCTCCACAGGGAATGAAATATCCACCTACTGTAAGATCGGCTGCATTATTGAGGGATTTACCACTGCCTTATGAATATCCTATCTACTTACCCTGCAGCCCATAGGAGTTAGGATTGTTTGTTTTGGCTCCGTACCCCAGCACACTAGATTTGAAATGGAAAAGTGGCTTTGAGTTTAAAGTGCTGACTTTCAGCTTTAATTTCAGGGTGTTTACATTTACATCCATTGAACTTTGATGCAGTTGTAGCAATTTTATACAACATCCAAGCACTGCATGTTTTACCTGATAAGGTTATGAACACTTAACAATTAGGGCCACTTGGGAGTTGCTTCACTGTTTGCTAGCTAGTTGCATGTTTTGTCTTTCTGTTCTTTGGTGCTGAGCAGGTTAACGTAGTCAGTTTCCAGAGCTTTTTCACTGAAGCCTGCTGCTCCTGGAAACAACACAGAAAGCAGTGAAAATGAACCAACACAGTAGCACTGTAGGCCAAGAAAAGTTGCTAAAAAGTGGAACTGTAAAGAAGGAAAGGCCCGAAGCATACTTCACACAAGTACAGCACAGTACACAAATGCTGAAACGTCAGGCTATGTAAGATCAATTTGACATGTTGTTGCATTCTTACATGTAACCTGAAAATCCTTACATGAAGGAAGCATGACTTGCAGTCTGAGCGCTAGGGGTGTACTGTAGCATGAACCAACACAAGAAAGCTGAGCTCTTCAGTTTGTCAGCTTCCACTCAAAACAACCACACCTGAACCATTAGATGAAGCTCTAGTTGAACATATAGATACTTTATCACCTCTTCATTGAGACAGGAATGCAACTGCAAATGAAATGACAACTGCTCTAAACCATGTAAGTACAATACTAGACGTTCATCCATGGACACCGGGTTTGTTTATGACTGTGGTCTGAGCTTCAGCTGGCAGATATCGCCCACTGGTGGACTGAGTTTAATCACTTCCACCAGCCAGTTAAAACATATTGGGCCAGGCATTGTCATTTGCGTCCTTGTACTTGTATAAGTATGTTTTGAGCCTAAGTACCATATTAACTATGAGTGACCCCTTTCACATAAAAGTAATTGTTTGATCAGTTATTAATACAAAAATATTGATATCATTTTAAATACAGCACTTTATTAATTACAGTTTTTCCCCTTAAAATCCAGTGTGTTGGTGTACAAGGCCAAAACTATCCTTTTATCTAACACAAACTTTTGAGATGTTGAGAAAAGCAGCCTGATTTCTACATTGAGGCACACATAGCTCCTGGCTTTATGTCTTTGTTATTGTTACAGAACATTGTTTCAGTGTTTTCAGGTTTGGAAAACAGAGGACAGAGACACAATTAGGGTCCAAGGTCTAACAGATTATTAAATGCACTGTCTGTGTATCTAAAGGGCGTTTGCTGAAACAGGATAGAGCCAGAGGATTAGATTGTCACTGTTGTGTCCAAAATAATTTATCTTCTAGGTTTCAGCAGTACAACTTACACGCACACAAACACTGTGCCTATTTCCCCTTTGTGTCCTAGCAGAAGTAAAGAAAACTGTTTTTCACATCAGCCCCAGGGAGAGGTCAGTCTCTGCTCTTGTTTATGTCGTATGGTGGTGTGGGCTGCACTACAGACAGACAGCGTTCATGTTTAGGCTGCCTGTGTCCTGTCTAACCTCCCTTAAGAGCAGGAGCTAAGACCCAGAAGGTTCCAAAATATCCCTTGGTGGATTACTAGACACAAACCAGCCTGTGTATGCTTGAACAAGTGGAAATATGTGAGCTTTTTCTGGTGTCGGTCAACATTTGTATATAAATGTAAGTGCATGTGGGGACCAGATGCTGGTCTCCATTGTGAAAATCACTGCATTTTAATGTGACGGTTTGGTTTAGGGTTAGGGTAACAGTTAGGGTAGTGGTTAAGCTTCGGGTAAGTCTCCAGGAAATGAATGAAAGTCAATGTAAAATCCACATCAGGAATGACAACAAACATCTGTGTCTTGGTGTTTTAAGAGGTGACTTAATCCATTATACCTCTTAACCACTAGATGGCACCAGAGTATTCTAGATAAAATTTGGCCATACATTTCTGTCCTTACACACTGTACTGTACAACAACACAATACAAGTACAAGAAAATATAGAGCAGTGAACTCAGATGTTAACAAATATGAAAAGTCTGCCATTTATTACTAGTGTCATATAAATGTCTTTCAGATGATTTTGAATTTGCATTCTGTTTTAGACAGACATGTACATCAAATGAATGTGAGAACAATAGCAACAAGTATTGACATATTGTAAAGCTTTCTTGTGCATGTGTTTGATGTCCTCAAGGGTGGGAGGTGTTGCTTGGAAGAGAGCTGCATTTTATTTACCTATTTTTTGTGGCATAATTGGTGAGAGAATAAATCTATATGAACTCTCCAGAAATGTGAATAAGCCTGGGTCATTTACTCTTTTGGAGGAGAAGGGGACACAATAGGCTAATGTTACACTCCTGTAGCTCTGCTGTATGGAGACCTTGCCCTCCTCTGTTATGGGTTTTATAAATGCCAAACCTGAAACTTGATACACACACCCTTTGGGCCCAGTATTTCGTATCAGACATAAAGCATTCACAGCTGGCTCAGTGAGGTGACTCAGTTCAAATTGATTATAGCAGGCTTTTCCATAACAGAAAATACATACTTTTAGTCACCGTGCTGCCTGATATATGAGAGTGTTGTGTCCTACAAAGGTGGAGAGTAGTAACAAAAGCAACAAGGTTGAGAAAAATGTGTTGAAAGTTTTCCAGCTGGCAAAGTGCTGACATATACAGTAGAAAAGTTGTGGTACCTTAAGTTTAAAAAAAAAAATCTTTATAGAATGAGGCAACAGTGCTAACTACCACCCTGCTGTGTCGCCCCAGTCCATACATTATAGAATTCAATTATGATTTCAAGGTAGCTTAAGCACACCAAATTCTGGAATCAGCTGAGATGGCTGCTACTGACAAGGCTAGTTAGCTTTAGCATCAGTTTTGCTGGTTTTGTTTGTTTTTCACCTCTGTAAGTCAGTTTAATACAGCAGTATTAGGGTCACATGAAGGCCAAAAAACAGGAAGATTTTTTTTTTTTTTTAATTTTGTATGTTGAGAATAACGTTGAACTTTAACATTTAAACTTTTTATGGAAATGCTATTTCAACTTTATTCTCAAAATTTCAACTTTGTTCTTGACATTTCGACTTCATTTTTTAACATTTTACCTTTATCTCGACATTTCAGCTTCATTCTTGGAATGGCATTACCAAAATGTCACTTGATATTGATATTTTTAAATTACAACAAATTCAGGGAATTTAAGAAGGAAATGGTTTTAGCCAAGGTTAGTTGTGACTATTCTCATCTTTTATTTGATATAACAAACTTTATTGCTTTAGGTGTGTTAAAGGATGTTTTTCTGTGGCACAAAGACCATCATTTGCAACAGACTGAAGAGCCGTGTTTAAATATGCGCTACGCACATTCCCAGCACTGAGACCCCCTCTCCACCATTCTACTCTACCCCAAATTTTTGTATTGGACATGGGACCCTGTGATGCTCTGCCAGTGGTGTTGCTCAAATATTTGAGCTCAGATGCAGCCAAGTTGACTGAGCTTGGAGCTTGGAGCTTTGATAGGATGTCTGTACTGAGCATGGGCTTTTGGATAGACTGCACTTGTGTCTGGTGGGTTTGAAAACAGACAGGCTGAGCTGAGGGGCAGACAGCCACATGAGAGAGGACTGAGGTTTCCCCACCACAGAGACAGACGCTGGCACAGAACTTCTGCTATCCTGAGCTGTTGACAGGCAGAGATCAAAGTCCTCTGGCTCACAGATTTAGTGGACAGTGGAGAAGGTGGACTTCTTCAAGGTAACTGGGGAATAGTCTAGACTCCATTTTCTAAATAATATCCCAATATAGTGGCCTAGTTTTCTTTTCTATTTTTCCCCATTACACAACCAATGAATACATAGACTAACAGAACTCACAAGAATTCTTCTTGACACCATTTCGTTCTCTTAAATTTATTTTGTGAAGTATGCACAATAATGGTTCAGTATTATTACGGTATAGTGCAATTCAGTTTTGTCAAGATTAAACGAGATGGATTATACTGAACAAACAGATAGCAGGAGTTTACTTTAACTGACCTTACTTGAGCACAATTCAGAAATGCACAGAACTTTACAAATCCATTCAGTGTGGTTTCCTTAATAACAATTACAAGATGAGTGCCAGCAAGTTCAATAGACTAAGATAGCTCCTAAGCTGAATTGAGCAGGGGATTATGCAGTATTTGTTCAGTATGTAAAAAACAAATTGCCTCAGAAAATCACTGTATGTTACACATATATACTATACATATCATATTGTAATTTTTTTTGTCTTGTCAGATGATTGGAATCATTTCTGAGCGTGTCCCTAAAGTGATCCTTTCTGTCTCTTATGCAATTCATCAACTTCATTATGGCATGTGACGCTGCATGCTGAGGTGACATAATGCTATCACACTTTGATGAATAATTTCACTTTCAGGTTAAGAGATAAATCAGGGATATGATGACACAAAGATGAGAATGTTCCTCCATTTGACTTTCATATAGAAGTGGAATGAAAAGAGAAAATCAGGTGTTTGTTAGTGAGTCTAAAAACCTGAAACAAAGCAACACAGAACAGCAATGATAATAGACCATATAGAGCTCCACCATAAAAAAAAAAATCAATAACAAGACAGAGAGGCTAAGCGGGCGTGACAGATAGAATGAAACTCCACGAATATCTATGGGTGAGTTAAGATTTTCTTCAGAATGATCACAGTGTAGATTAAATAGGTGATGTCCAGTGAAGGGACTAGAACCCTGTCGTTTCCATGGGAAGGTGAAAACCACAGCTGAAGCCATTGTGTGAACTGAAGACGAATTCTGACAATGACAGATCTGCCAAACAATCAGCAAACATATGACTACTTGTGGAGCAAAGGGACACTTCCCTGCATCTCCTTCATCAGTCTTAAAATGTCAGGCGCTTTCTTGTACCTTCAATCACACATCTTCTCACCAGTACGGTGACACATGAACAGTTGTGTCTTTTACCATTTACCTTTTCTGTCTCTGTTTCTTGCTTCACTTATTTTTCTAGTACCAGCAATTTAACCTGTCATGTGTGATTCATAGAAAAGGTGGTGACTTGTGGTTTGCCCACCTCCAGTCAATGTCAACCTCCAGATGAGTGCTCTTTTGCTATTTTATGCAAAACCCCCTTGTCCTAATTTTCCTCTTCTACCTCATTGGATAGTAATTTTTATTTCTTTCTTCCTTCATTTACTTCCCAAACAAAGCATTTAGCTACAGAACAGTGATAAGGTCAGTTTAGCAGCACTAACATCCCACTATAGTTGGCTGTGCTGGGTTTTGATGCTGCTTCAAAATCCTTGACTATCTTTTAAACAAGGAGCAGAGAGATTGGCTGTTTTTAATTCCAGTGCTCAGTGTATCACTACATCTGTAGATCTGTGTATCCAAAATGCCAGGTCATATCACATCATCTACTATAGACAGCCCCAAGCCCTATATACCCACACAGCTTATGTTTATGGTAAAAATAGAAAATTAGATCTTACGATTTAACAAGGCGCCAAGTGTTTTGTAGGTATTTACGGCATCACCAGCTAGCTTCAAGTTAAATCCCTCCTCACAATGTATCAAGTGGTAGGGTTAGCCAGCCTCCAGTTCTGAACAAAAACATGTGATTCCTGAATGTTGGCTTGCCAGGGCCTAATGTTAGAAAGCCAGATAGGGACAAAATGTATATATGATAACTATGAAGTTATAGCAAGTCTTTTGGTAGAGGTTAACCTGCACCAAGCTAACAGACCGGTCTATCAGCTGGACACAGAGGACAAAGTAATAGCAACCAACCATCAAACTCCTGGGAAGGCACCAAACAAATGACCCTCATGTGTTTGACATAATGGAGTATTACTGGGATTAGTAACCGTAATGAATTACTGAATTTACGATTGCAATCCTTTACACTACTCTTTATAGTAACATGTTATTAAGAGTACACCCACAAAAATGCCAGCTTGGTGTTTCAAGGGAAAACAGAGCTTTTGCAAAATGACACGTCTGGGCCAGTGTGGCAATAGTTAATAGGTACTTTCTGTCCAAGTAGTGAGAAGATCTCCGAGTCGCCAACACTCGCTCTAATAGCCTGCCACTAGCCAGAGTAATCAACAGTGTACAGCTTTCTCTGTTATCACTCATTTTAAATAACCACAGCAGATGATACAGCACAGCGTTTGACATTAACCTGTATTTATGCTGATTATGCCAGACAATGTTGCTACATCATATAATGGTTTGGTCAGCCTGACAATCCCAGTCCTTACCAGATACTGGTTGTGATGTAGGCTACATTTCTTTTGCCCACAGGAAAGAGGACAGGGAGGAAGAGGTTTAACTGTGCTGTTGTTGCTCGGGTTTTTCACGTTGGACAGAGCAGATAGTGTAGGCATCTCAGTGAGGCACTGCTGTCTAACACGGACCTTCTAATGCTTCTGATAGCCTTACTAGACAATCTAGCAGACCATCTAGGGGTTATGACATTTATCAGCATTTGTGAAAGTGATCCTTCAGTGTGTAGCTTTCTGCTGAAGGGTGTACTTCGGGGCATTCTGACTATCTTATTAGATGTGTTTAGGGCAATTTCCCTCAAGACATATTACAGCAAATGCACTGCTTCTGCAGAATTGTAAGCACTTTACTGTATGTCAGTGTGTCAGAGTGTGGAGATTCATTTCTTCCTTTAAAATTTGACTGACATTAACAACATCTTATTAATTGTCCTCACTGCAATTTAATTTTCATAAAACTTCACAACTTGCCACTCAAACCATTAGCATGATTACACAACTTCCCATAGCCCACATGCACTGCGACACACATACATGAACAGACACATATGTGCATGCACACTCATGATACTTTGTCCAGTTTTATGTCAGTTAACGTGTAATTAGAGAGATCTTAATTTGCATTTTTAATTAAGCTGTGCATAATGGGGATACAAGGCCCAGATATCGGTGCAGTATTTAATGGTGTGGTTGTAATCAGAGAGATGATAATTACAGGTAGACAGTCTGATTGCTTTCTGCTATCTAATGAGATGTCTGCCTGGATAAATGACTTTGATCTAATGAACGTGATCCTAGTGACCCACTGGACCGCCAGCTTTAATGGCGGCAAAAACTTCAACTTTACATTTATCTGATAGTAAAGTCTTTTGTAGATATTTGGTCTAATAAATATAACTCCTTTGTGTTTGCATGGTTCTAATAAAACACTTTATTTTGCAGGGCACTTCTAGGGGTCCATATTAATAGGGAACTCGGTTGTCGCAAGTGTCTGTGCTAGAATCCATCAGCGCCTCCATTTGCTTCAGAGGCTCAGGGACGTTGGTGTTTGGAGGAATTTCATGCTCAATTTTTATAAAGTCAGTTTTGTTTTATGGTGTTACCAGCTGGTTCGGGAATTTAACAGTTAAACTCAAGGCTCAAATACTTACTCTGGTTAAGATGCCAGGGAAAATTATGAGTCCACACCCCATATGTTTCATGA
>NW_018127914.1:3949280-3963255 GCF_001952655.1 Monopterus albus
ATCCTGTCTCACCTTTTTCATGGGTTGACTTCAGGAAGGAGGTACAAGGTCCCCTTCTCCTCAGGAGAAGCATTTTTAAGCACTTTAACAATGAGAGAGAACTTGTACAACATGCTGTAGATCACTTATTTTCAGTCAACTAAGCACATACAAGACATTATTGTATTTTATTACACCAGTTATCTGGAAATACAATTTAATATTGTATATTATTCTGAATAGCCTGGCAACCTGTCCAGGGTGTACCCCCCTCTCGCCCAGTGCCGGTTGGGATTGGCTTTGTTGAAAGTTGAACTAATCAAACTACAGTTAACCTAAAATGGTCCATTGTATTCAGTGTAGTCTGTGTCTGTAACTAACAACAACTCAAGTTGCTAACTTTGCTATTAAACTTCACATTTCCCACAGTCATCCTGAAATTTCTAAAAACCAGGGCAACTTTGCCAAAGATGCAGCTCAGCTCCCATGAGCTTCTGTGGGTGAACATAACACTCACTGTAAAGCAAAACAAATATGTCGGTTTTTGTAGGATATCTGACAGTTTTGTTTTCTGTGAGATGGGACTGGTTCTTGGCACTAAAAGCTTGTCCTTTTCTCTCCGTTTTCACTTGGCAGCCATTTGCTCCATAGCGATTCAGGAGATGATAACATAAAGCAAGATGACCTTACAACAACACAAAATGAAGTGTTCACATACAGTCTACATTTATTCACAGCGGTGAGGTCAGGGTGATCTGACATACAGGATACTGTGTCGTGTGAGTGCCAAGAGGGGCCCTTTCCACATTCAACATTCGAGAGCAAACATACACACACATTCTCACATGTGTAGTGAGCAGCGAGATAAAACTACTGCCCAAAAAGAACCTTTGGCGAATCTGAAGTAGCCCATATTTAGTTGAGCTGATTCTGCTCTTTATCCCTTTTCACCAGTGTTTTTCCTTTACAGGCATATGAGCAGCACTCGCACACGGACAAAAAAAATCCTAATATCCCTCTGCTCTTGTTAAAAATACTTGAATGCTGGCATCCCATTTGGACAGTGGAAAAAGAATGCAACGGAGGGCGAGATGGGGTAAAGTGACATTGTAGAAAAATGGCGATCTCAAATGACCTCCTAAACAGCTCTGAGGGGGATGAAATCAAATTAGAATCATGACAGTGAGAAAGCCTTAGTGGCTCATTTAAAAGAGGAAAAAAAGAATAAGAGATGCAGTTTTCATTAATGAGTGCGACAGGTGGAGAGCACGCTTATCAGCCATCACCATGGTAAATAAGTGTCACAAGGGAGTGCTAAAGTAAGTTACTGCAGCCAGTCAGGATTGAAAATTAATTTCTGGGGCCGTGGAGGACCAAGAAATTAAAACTGATGCAGACTTCATGCTGAGCAGCTGATCACTTGTTATTTGCACAAAAATGAACCTGACAGGAAATGTTCTGTGATGTGATTAAAAGTTTCACTGCCTCTGTAGCACTCTGGTTCTTTTTGTGGTTGTGTGACAAAAAACATGGCGGTGTTATTTCACCCCTATGTGCAGAAAAATGTATCTCACTCAAATGTCTTATTTCAGAAGCAATAAATGCCAAAAGACTTGTCTTACTCAGCAAATTGATCAGATAGTCTTCATGCTAGACAAGGCTCTGTGGTGGTAAATATTTACCACATAAGGCTGGTGGCCTCAATATAAAAAAATATATTTTCTGGATATTGAATTTGAAAACTAGAACAGGCTGAATGACAGATATTGTTTTTAATGGAGTCGGTGCGAGCATAGCACCACCTCTTACAAAAACGTGTTGTGAGTTGTTTGGAACAAGTGCATATTACTTTTAGATGATTATGTAACCTAAATGCCATATTTCTAGTGCTCACCACATGACTGATGTGACAGAAGATTAACTTGTTGATGCTGGAAGAACTTTACAGAATTATAAAATGCTCTCTGTGTGTATTAAAAACCATTTTGCATTGTTACTGGAATTTTTTTGGCCTTTTAAAAGATGAAACTATATACAATACTTGAAATGTGTTTATAAGGATATTGGCCCTCTGTAAGCATGAATGGGCCCGGGGTCAACTACAATAAATAGAGTGAGGGTCTGAGAGAGAAACTAATGTATTTTGGTTCTAGTCTTTACAAAAATCGGCACTACTAGTAACTACTAGTGTAGTCCTATCACCACACAACAAGTTCATCAGATGGTTCAAAATGTGTACTCTAACTACGCAACCTGAACAACAGACAATTGGACTTTCTGCGGTGGGAGAGTCATAAGTGGTATTGCCGTCTGGATGTCTTTACAGTCATTCTCCATGGTTTTGAATTAAAGTCAAATCACTTTTAACCCAGGGAGCCACAGGGGCGTAAGGATTTGTCATAGTGTATTTCTAGCTGGGTCCTCCTGAGATTTAACGCTTCACATTAACTTTATCTGTAGCTGCACCCACTAACAGTCTTTCTGAGCACCTGGGCAGTGGCAGGTCCCTTACAGGAAAGAAGCATTGGCCAGTGCCCATGTCTTCTGACATGTAGCTGGCTTGCTGACTGGCCAGTTGGCTCGGTGATGGACCCCGCAGTTTGTAAAAGACATGACTCGGCCTACGCCTCAGTTTGCACAGCCTCCGAGCATGTTTCTTTTTTCGGGGTTGCTAAGGTAACCCCATGGCTGGAAGAAAAACATCCCACTTACTGTCTACACAGCTGAGCGAGAAAAAAGACAGAGGAAAAACTGACAGCGAGAGAGAAAGCAGACCAGTTTAAGTATACTGTACTATGATTTAGGGAGAGTAAGTGTGTTTATCACAGAGGTATGTGGTGGTGTTTATTCCTAGTCTAGCTCTGCCATAGTTTTTATTGTCCTCTTTCCAATTCTATAAAGCATGTTCTCATAAACTGACAACGTTTATCCTCTTACCGGCACACCTGTAGGACAGCATGTGAATGTGCTCTTTCTTAACATGAAGAGCCACTCACAGAAAAAGGCTAACATGACGTACCACAGAACAAACTGCAGGACTGCAGTATTTCAGAAAACCTGGCACTGAAGTGATGTCTTTTTTGGCTGAAAAGCAGAGGCAGCCTTCCCATGTACAAGTCAACTAAAGTCAGTATGTAGAATGCAAAATCTATATGACTTATATTCTATTTTCTATGATTGAATCCTAAATGTTACCTTGGTCTATTGGGCACAACTTCACAGTCATCAGTTACAGTAAATATGGTTGAATGCTGTGTCATTTCTCACTGCAATCTCTAAAGACATATAATTTAATTCCACAGTAAGTTGGAAGTATGGCATTAAATCAAATATTTATTTAGTGACATGCCAAAACCCTAGAGGGATTAAGAGGGTGCTGAAGGTGTGAGTTTCCTATGAATTTCAAATGAGTGGCTCACACTGTATGATAGGATTCCTGTCTCTTATCTTGCCACTTAGATTTCCTGAAATTCATATCACTGCCAGCATGTCAACAGAGGCGCAGAATCAATGGAAATTCAATCCGTACTAGAAAGTTACAGTATTGTAGGCAGACAAAATAAACTTTACTTCCAAGAGAATAAAAACCAGATGCAGGGGTTGTCACCTGAAAAGGTTCTGTGTCATTATACCACTGCCTCAAAGGCTCTGTAACAGAAGATATTACATTTGTGTATCTCAGAGATATAGTCCATCAACAAGATGTGCTGGCATAGTGAATGTGGAAACAGCTTTTCAGTCTTAAAGTTTCCAAATGAAAATTTTGACACACTTGAATTCACAGGTTGTCAGCTTTCAAGTAAAACATGAGCAGGTTTCTCACTTCAGCACAACATATGGCACTGTGTCAAAATAAAGCATCAATATTTTCAGGGATATGACAAATTTAGTGATGCTGTACAAGACAGAAAACAGCCTTGATGTTCCTTTGTCTTCATTTATCAGTGTCGAGCTGTAAGACTGTAACAGATTATTACTTGATGGCAAGGAGTGATTGAAGGGTTCATGATGCATACTTTGTTGTGCTTTAACTAATTTTCATTTTTATTCTCACACACTCTCACCTTAACTGCAGTCACTTTACCAAGCATAGTCACCTAAACATTGTTTCATATAAGCCTCATAAGCACCTCTGTCATATCAATATAATGGATCATCCTTGATGGAGTGGTCCCAGCTAGTGGAATATTTGTTAAAGACTATAGGTCCCATCCCCCTAAGTTACTACTGCTATGCCTGTGAAACTCAATTCTTGCACATTCAGTTTTCAGTGATAGCTGCTGGCAATCCACTACTTAAAGTCCTTAGTTATATGCAACAATGAGACCTTGATTGCAGAAAAAAAGCTGGTTTTCATTTCTAGCTGGCCACTGTGAATTTTGATGGCTGCTGTTGCTAGGTAGCTAATTAAGCTGCTGTTGCTTTCATATATGGCTGAAACGCTGGTATATAGCTAATATTCCAGCTGTTTTAAACAAATGCTTGACTATTTAATGTTACATGATACAGGTACAAAGACTGTGGCGAGACTTGTTCCAGACAAAGTCACCAGCTGATGATTCACGTATGAGCCATGTAGATTTTGAAGAGGAAACATTGTTCTTGCATTTCAGCATAGAGATAAATAGCCCTAGTACTAAAAATAGGGTTTGGTAAGTAAAGATTTCAATATTCAGTAGCGCTCACTTATTCTTAGACTTGCCTGGTGAGCCAGAAGTGTCAGTCGGTTGGATCGTTTTCCTTCAGATTTGACTTGGAAAAAAGACATTTTAGATCATGGAGAGTCAGACAGATGCACAGAGGCCTTCGCAAACCAGACTGGCCCAGAGACAGATGGACTCGGGTCCTCTCGTTAGAGTCTGGCTTTATACAACCAGCTCTGACAATTTGATCAATGATTTTTAGGACTGAATTGCAATTGCTGTGAAAATAACTTCTCTGCAGTCCCCTAAGGCTTTTTTGAATGAATCTTCAACATGTAAAAGACAAGCAAACAGAACTGGTATAATTTTTAATCTGTGCCACATTGTTGGCAAAACAGTTTTGAGCTAGAGACAACTGGCCCCTTTAATCCTGTTGAATTTGCAGACAGGAAGTATTTCTCAGTAAGTCTCAGTAAAATGGCAATTATTCAGTTTTGATGTAAAATGATTCGCTTTACTCCCCTCATTTTTCATTTCATTGTAATTATTGACATGATCAAAACTCTTTTTATATTTGACTATCCCCATGCTCTTATACTGTCTATAGTAAATGTTAATACAATATATTTCTGAAAAGTACTTACATAGCATTATAATAACATTTAAACAATGAACAGCCTTCTCATTTTGTCCCATTACAAATGCATTGTCTGTGAATAATCATAATTACCTTTTAACTTTTATAAAAACTCAGTTTGGCCATTTTTGTTTTTATATTATTTTGTTAGTAAAAAAGGTTATTTCACTTGTGTACGTCATAAAGTCCAGCTAATAGCACTTGTGCTTCTCTTGGCTGTATACAGCATTTGGGACTTTTCCCACTTGCTCATCAGTTAGTGATGCTTTTACGATCCTTCAGATGACTGGAACCTCTGACCTCAGTTATTTCTGTAAATCGGCACTGTAAGACAAAAGGACCACAGACTTGTCCTCCTGCCATGAGAGAGCTTTACATTTTCGTCCTTTTCTTCTCAGACAAAAGATCAATAAGGAGTTGAAAAACGGTAGAATTGTAGAATGATCATCCTGTTCAGGGGCCTAAAGTGACTGCGCCCTCATTCATATTTATAACACCCCTCACAGTAGTGATTTAGGATCATGCACCAAATCCCCGAGACTCTTTCAGCTATTACCTTCCTATCCACAAAACTATGGCTAAATCATAATTTCGTCCTCTGCGGTGCTTAGGTTACAGTGAGTGGCTGCAGTGTGTTCGCCTAGCCGTCAGGGTCAGAGGACAGAGAACCATATAACACCCTGTCAGCAGAGGACAGAGGGTACAGCAACATGTGGTTATGCACCTGTAATAACATGCTGTCCACCTTTTACATATGCAGTCATGCACCTGTGAGCTGCACTCTGGCCAGTCAGCTCTTTATTTGCTTGTATAGCCTTACTTTTTGTAGCTATGGCGCTTTTCTGTGTGTTTTATTCTGCAGCCAACAGGCAGGGCATTTATTTAAAAAAAAAAAAGTATTACAAGGGAGATCACTTAGTATAGCGTTTGATTTTGAGAGAGGCAAGCTTCCAGCTTTTATTTTACATCTTTCCACAGACTGTGTGTTCATATTCAGACATACTGGTTTCAGTTCTTTAAACTGTTCCTGAGTGACAACTTTTATTATTCCAACTTTTTATTATTACAAAAAGATAAAGCCCTTTGAATGATTTAGTGTCTGTTACTGTTATCTTGATAATGTGTTGTGCTAGATTGTAAATTTTGACAGGTAATATCAACAGCAACTAAGAAGGTGGGGCTTAGAAATAATATATCAACAGTTCTGACATCCCTAATTGATCAGAGGCTCACTGGGCTTACTGAAAATTATTCAAGAAATAGAGAATATGAAGGAAAATGACTTGTGAAATGGATGCTTTTCATCCACTCTGTCTCCTTTCCTCCATTTCTTTCTGAAAACTTCCCATGAACTTCACAGAATTTTTACAACAAAGAAAAGTAAAATCATTTTGACAAGATGGATGAGGCCGTACATCTCCTGGCACAGCTCGGGAAACTATATGTCAACTTGAATGAACATTATACGCTGAAAAAGAGACAAATGAAATGGCTTAGTAATCTATTTAGTTTTTTTTTCCACTTTCTGGGGCAGAGAGAATAATCTGGCTCATTCAATTGGCCTCAATAATAAGCTGGATAAAAACCAGTACTCCCCCCCCTTACTCACTGTGTGTGCCTGGGCTGTAATTAGCTTTTAAAATGTATTAACTTCTGTAGTGGTTTATGAGGCTCAGAGCACGTAATTTGTGTCTTGGAAACAAGAAACTACCCCCTATTAAAAATAATAGTAACAGATAAATAATTCTGCAGAATGTTCATTATTTTGCCAAGTAGTTCATCTCCCTCATTTCATTTCCCACCAAAGCAATCTTGGTGGTTATAAGTTGTTATAGTTGTACATCTGGTAGCACTTAGAGTTGCATACTTGGCACCACTGAGGTAGCTGCCACTCATGGAGAGCAGCGCTGCATTCCAAGAGGAGCTTAGGCCCAGCTCACTTATCTCACTTCAGCCCCTGCACAGAAACAAAAGAGCCATTTGATTCAAAGGGGCCCAACCTCTGGTCTTCATGGGAAGGAGGGGAGGAGGTGTGAAGGGGAAAGGTCACCGGCTTTCCGAACACGAGATGGAGAATTAGAACAAAAGGGATGGGGAGGAGGCAGGATGATGCAGCATAGGCATGAGATAGGGGAAATACCCCAAGAGATGATTGATGACAATAGCAACGCAGACTCAAGGCCCAACATGGCACATGGCTTTTCTCCATACTACTCAAATAAGTATTTCAAATATGGCTATCACTTTTTCTCCAGGTGTGAAAAAGAAATGAATGTTATTTGCAGCATCTCAATGGTGGGAGGGCACTGAGTGTTTGAACAGCTGAGTCTAAGATCCCTCTGACTTTAACAGGGTTTGTTCTCGTCTATTCTTTCACAGTTTTTTTTCACCTTTTCTGATAAGAATGCCTTGCTATTACCACAAACAATACAACTTTCCAAAGATGAAATGGACATATGTCCAGTGTAGTGAAAATGGCATCATCCCCAATGGAATCATTACTGTTTAGGATATTTCATGCCATTTCTCATCCTGAGTCCCTCAGTTTTCAGCTAAAGCCAGTGTTTGCTAGAATAAGATGGTTATGTGTGCTGCCAGCTCCTACCAAGTGCTTTGTCCTCATGAAACTCAACATCATGCAAAACCAAAATCACACGGCAACAAACCAATTTCAGGCAAAACTAATATAACTTTATTTAGAATCCAGATGTTGCTTCATGCAAGCCCTATGTAATATTCGTACAGCAGAATCTCACAATATTTCACCATGGTATAATCATGTAAATCTATGATCAACATAAACACTCAAGTTTGAACAATCATAGTAATGAACTGTGTCATCTGTGGGTTGCCTTATATTACATCATTACCAGTACATGGAGACGGTTCACTTCAATGGGGGAGGTAAGGAAGTACATTTACTCAAGTACAATTTGCTATTTTCTGCTACTTTATATTTGTTCTGCTACATTTCGGAGATAAATATTGTACTTTCTACTAGTTAGTTTTCACATAATGCCAATCTTCTGGACTTGTGACATCTTACAAAAATAGACACTTGGGCCTCGTTATCACACTTTAAATGTCAGTTCCACTAAAGATCGATTTCCCCCCTAAACTTCTGAAATTTCTTAATTTAAATATGTGCCCAAGGACCAAAGAGGTGAAACAATCCAACCCAAAAAAGCTTCATTTTAACTTGTGCATTAAAAATAATGATGTAATATGATATGCGTTGATTACAATCAATACTGTAAGTACTTACAATAGCTAATAATGCTTAAGTGCTTTAACTTGCAAAGGATTTTAAATGCAGTATTTTACTACATTGTGGCGCTGATACAGTACGTCTTCTAACACTAGTGTAACAGATGTTTGCTATGCATGTTTACTGTGGTTGGAGCTCCAGACAAAAAAAAAAAAAAAAAAAAAGCTGTGATCACCAAATCATGATACAGCTGGACTGGAATGTAATTATAAAACCATTATGAGGTGCTGAGAACAGCAAGAACAGGACAAGCAAGGGAGAACAGCCCAGGCTCTCCTTGCCACCAGGTTATTTTACATATCTGCAAGCCAAGCAGCTCAACCCTCCCACCACCCTTACAGGTCCTTACTGTGGTAATGGCCAGGAGCAGTCGGTCTCCTTGGCACAGCCCATCTGTTGTTTTTGTTTTTCAGACTGAGGGTGGGAGAGGAGTGGGTTGATGGGTGGGTCGGTGTTGGCTCGGGTGAGGAATGAGAAAATGATGGGAGGCTGTAGCCGCAAAATGTTGCCAGTCTGTTATTACAGAAGACTTAGTGACGAATACATGAGTTATATGGTCTAACAGTCTAACACAGCGGCCATCGCTGAAGAAAGGGGGAAATAGTTTGTAGCCTGGCTGTGAAATGTAGATCAAGGTAAGAAATGTCTGCAAATTGGAATCAGAAACATCATGAACTGGGCAGCAGGATAGATCAGTGGCCAGCACTGGCTCCCCACTGTAGAATGATAATCTCCACCCTGGTGTGTGCTATGTGGACTTTATACTGTGTGTCCCCAAGATATGCATAATAGGCTAAGACTCCTGTATTGGCGCATCACAGTGTGAACTGAAATAAGGCACTAACACATTTCTCTAAGTTCCTGAACATTTCCTTTGTCAAGGATTGAAAAGGATGCATCCTTGTTACTGTATAATCCACAGGCTGTCAATAGTTTTCAAACTATTTCCTTTGTGCCGCTAACAACTGTTCACATAGCAGCTGTGCTTGGGCTTTGACATGAATAGAGTATGTATGACCAAAAAACACACACTTATTTAACTATCAAGCATGCATGCACTTTTTGCAGCCTCACATATTCACAAGTGCTTCTTTCCAGCATAGCAGGAGCTGCTAAAGAAAATGTGTGAAAAATTTGGGGAATGCAGCAGGTTAAAGGTGCAGAGGGGGAATAAGCAGACTTATTGATGCTTACACCTATGCCCTCAGTGTTTTATATTCAGGTCCTTTATCCATTGATACTAGTGTAAAAATATAATGTTCTTGTCTCATTGATCTCAAGACAAGTCAGCTTTTGTTTGCAATGTAAGGTGTCCACCAGCTCCTCACTTTCTCTCTGCCTCATACACACAGTTACTGTTAAAGCCAGCGATTGTTCCGGGCCAAGATAACAATATCAGTCCTCGACGGGGGTGTTATGGCTGGGGTGGCACCAATCTGTTAACCCAGCCACACTTTCTGGACCTGATTAGATTACAAAATTACACTCAATCCCATCTGACATTAATTACCAGGACATAATGGGTTGCTAACCTAGCACTGTGCTTTACAACCCAGAACCACAAACAAATTGCATGGTGCCCCTCTGTAGTTAAACATGTCCAGAGTTAAGAGAGACATCAAAATCTGCTGTCATGGTGTCCAGACACTTGGTGGGTAATGTGCTGTAGAGACTTGAATAGGGAATTCAGACAGCTTAATCAGTATCCCAATCACAATTCTCCAAGGATAGAAGAATGTTTTCCATTGTTGGTTATTGTTGCTAGACCATCTTCTGGGACTCTTGAGAGTATACAGTATGTGCATAGCTAATGCTCAGTAGGGTACTGTGCTGAAGCTGAGCTGAAATGTAGCCCTTGCTTGCATTAAGAGGACACAGTTAAAGCTGTTTTCTGGTGATCATACACTAAGTGTGTAAATAGACAGATTTTTTATGCATACAATACAATTAAATACTCACTTTGAAAAGCTTATAAAAGTTATTTTGTGTTGATTCAACTTTTCAGAAAGATTAATTTGTTCCGTTTAAAAAAAAAATCTATTCTGTCTGTGAAGCCATTGCTGAAGCTTGACATAGCTTAGTCCTCTGTGCCATAGACTTTCAGGTCCTGCATGTCCTTGACGCCGATTGTTTAGGGCTGCAACAAAAAATAAAACTCAAATGAACCACAACCTGAGTGAAAAACAATAATTTCATGCATGGTATGACTAAAGCACACAAAGGGCAACTTTATAACCAACCAACGCACTGCCATCTGTCATAAACGGCATACATCATGATAACGAGTCTCTTCATTTGTAAAATATGTATCATCACCAATTTTTGCCCACACATAAGGTGTCACTGCCTACAAAATCCCTAATGCAGAACAGACAACAGGCAGCAGCGTGACAACTGTGAAGCAGAGAGGGAGGGAAAATGTAGGCAGTGATAGATTTACTGGGTGACACAGTGGAGAAAAGTTTCTGAGATTTAAGGCAGGTCTGCTGCCTTTAAGGTGGAGACGCCTCCACATTTACCCTGGCTTATTTTTATTAAGAGTAATAATCCTAGTATTTACAAGGCCCAGATCTCCCCTCCAAAACCCCAAGGCCACCCTGAGCCAACCCACCAGCAGAACACAGCAGACAGGCTGACGGGGAGAAGAGAGGGAACAGTGAGTGAGACAAAAAAAAAAAACAAACAAAAAAAAACGGTGCATTTGTGCATCTCCACAACAGTTTGTTGTGATGCTCTGGTTTTTAATGAGCTAAAACTTAGTTTTATTAAATCTTTGGTGAAAGGTGTTGTATTTGGAGTTTCCTCCAACTGTAATACAACTCATTTAACAGCTTATAGTAGGCTTGTGTTAAATTCCTGCACCTGATGAATGGGAGTTATTTGTTTCTTCAAGCAATTGTGTGACATCTGGGAAATTAGCTAATTTGCTGTTTTCTGATTTAGAAGAGAAGATCGCTGCCAGTCTCGTGGCCATACGGTAAATATAAAGTTACAGGCAGAAGTTGTTTGGCTGAGCAACACTGGAAAACTGAGGGAATGGCAGAAACACATTATTTCTTGTTTAGTTAGTTCTCGAAAACACACAACTTTTAGATTTAGTTTTTTGTATGGATTCATGCCAAGCTAAGATAACTTGCTGCTGGCTATAGTCTTATATTTAACCGGTAGACATTGGAGTTTCATCTATTGTCTCATCTAACTCTTGGCAAGAAAGTAAATAGCATATTCTTATTTCCCAGTAGTTCATTCTTTCAGCAGAAGTGGGTTCTGTATACTTTTGAGCATGGGTGTGTTATGTGGCTTTATGAGTTACAAAAAAAGAAAAAAACGAATGATTGTGTTTTTCTTTGTGAAAAGTTAAATTTGACAAATCAAACTGGGGCTGCTTGACAATCAATTTAGATGTTATTGTAAAATGCAGAAGAATGTAAAGAAATATATGGCCAGACCTTTATTCCATAAAAACATGTTGAGAATGTTCAGGAGGTCTTAAAAAATAAATCCATAAAAGGCCCTAGGGGACAAATTTGTCCCCAGATCACATAAGGGTGTAAAATTTTTAGCAATTCATATTTTTTCCACTTTAAACTAGTCAATCTTGTAGAACTACTCCTGCCTGAAAAATACATATCAAATATGAAATATATTTTGGGGATTTTTAACCATTTATACGCCAGTATGTTTACATAACTCCATTTTTTTTTATGGGGAAAAAACAAAAAACTAAGATATTTTTGAAAAAATACATTTGCCCTATACAGAGGAGGTCTCAGAGTCCTCAGACGAGGATGAAGTGCTTTCCTCACTCTGTCGCCATCACTTCTTCCAGCACTGTGGTGTACCTTCTCGCCATTTCGAAACTACTACTCCAACTGACTACTTCTGCACTACTAATCTCGTACTTATAACTTTGGCTGCTGCACCTGCATAAACAACCTGAACAAGAACCCAAACAAAGTCCAGTTCTGTCTGGGCTTTTGATTCTCATCTTGAATTATTTGTGCGGCCATGCACACAGATACACACACAATTCATGGAGTGCGCATTATGCAGATCCCAGCGGAGAGGAAAGGGGCGCGCTGGTAAAGTTGGCCCTGCACAAACGGACATGTTTTTACTTCTGATCTAGCTTATAAAACACAGACTATGGCCTTCTAAGAGAAAAGACTTGTGAAGCTGGACACACACATACCTAGTTGGTTGTTTTATGCCGTCAGAAATGTAGGCGCTCGTGCGCGCGTGGACGCGTTCACGCACAAGCGAAAGCATTTATTTCAATTCACACTCACACACAGACACACATTGCATCAATATAACCTCAATAGTGATACACACTTTTATTCATTTTTAGCCATTATTAGCAAGGCACCCTTGCAAAAAACAATTAAAAAAGAGTGAAATTTTAATGAAATTTACCCTAGGATCTGAAAATGGTCTCACGTCACCACTGGCACACCTGGCTTGGTGGGTGATTTACCAGAACCTTTAACGGACTGCTGTTTCCTGCCTCTACGATAAACCGTGCTAATTTCCTGTTTTCTATACCTGCACTGCGTTGTGCTTGCTTCCAGATTGTTTAGGAATTAAACTCACTATTTTCTAGGTTCATCTGAATTTTTGAGTGACAACATACGCTTGCACCACTTAAAGCACTTGTGTTGCAGAAGTTCTTGCTAACTAACATATTTAACTTGCTACTTTAGGTCGGCTAGTTTAGAAGCTAGCTAAGCTAGTAGCTTAATTGAGAGCAATGGCTTCCCCCTCTTCCTCTCCTCCTACAATGTGACATAACATTACACATTAAGACAAATATTATGGTTACTTTTACCGTCATAATAACATTTATCCCTGACTGCAGCCTTTCTCTGCTTTAACTAACCTTGCCTTTAACAACCTGAGGAAGACATCCTGGCTACACTAACATCTTCTAATACAACAGATCTCTAATCAATATCTATCTAACTAAGAAATTACCTAACAATTATGACAACCTAGAGTTAAGTCCAGGACGCAGGGTCGCAGTCTGACACGCCTCTCTGCTGTCTCCTTGCAGCTGCTACCCACCCAAAACTCCCAGTACCCCATAGAGACTGTCTGCCCCCCGACCACCCAGATTATATAAATCAAAAATCAACTCGAGAGGAGTTATCCATAAGAACCTAATTAAAATTAAGACTACTCCTCATAGTGGAAAGTAAGACAATCAAATGTGGACTATTACATATCAGATCTCTCTCATCTAAATCTCTGTTAGTGAATGATTTGATAAGTGAACATCACATTGACTTACTGTGTCTTACTGAAACATGGTTACAGCAGGAAGAATATGTCAGTCTAAATGAATCCACCCCACCTAGTCACAGTAACTGTCACATCCCTTGAAACACAGGCCGAGGTGGAGGTGTGGCAGCAATCTTTGACTCAAGCGTAATAAACAAACCTAGACCT
>NW_018127914.1:3967493-3976889 GCF_001952655.1 Monopterus albus
TTTTTTTTTCTTATTATTTGCCAAATTTGAGCTACATTCATTCAACACAGCCAAGATGGCATTAAAACGAAATACGGGAATGAACCGCAAAACCCAAAAATGTCCCCAAGACCTCCAAAGGGGTAAAACAAGATACAGCAAACACCACAGAGCAACAACTTATAGATGTAACCACTGTACATAAATAGCTCATTTTAACCTTTATATATTTAGAAATAGATGATTGTTTTCTTGTTTTTTTTACTTTTTTCTGTTTTATTTAGTGCACATTGAAGACCATTTAGCTTGAGTCAAATTCCTTGTATTTTAACCTATTTGGCAATAAGGTTTATGCTTGATTGAATGGCATTGTGTAATACTGCCAGGAATCTTGCAAGAGACTTTTTTATTAGTGTATGCATGTTTATTTCTGTTTATGGGTTTGTTATAATTACATGCATATCCATCCATCCACACTCACTCACTCATTCAATCCTAGGGACAATTTTGTGTTGCTGCTGTGCTGCCCAGATTTACATGTATATTTTACAGGTCTGCTACATAAAAGCACATAAACACTTTCTTTTACAGTTAGAGGAGGTAACAGACCTGTAGAATAAAATGGTTCTACTTTTTTATCTTTCATTCGTCACTTTCTTGATGGTTTTGGGGGTGCGGGTTAAGTGAGGTTCACAGATCCGCTTTTCTTAAAGAGCTTGAGGAATCTTTTCTTCAAGCTTTTTTTCTTTGGCTTTTTCTGAACCCCCTCAATCTGATTTTCCAGATTGTTTAGTTTTTCCATGAGTCCACTTGTAAATTGCATGCTCTGTTCTTCTTTCTGTGTCACAGCCTGGGTCGTGGTCCTGATAGACTCCAGGAGGCCACACCTTTCCTTATTCCATTGTAGTCGTTCATTGTCCATGTTTTTCCTTTGCTTGGGTGAATGCAGCCTTGAGGCTGGAGATTGCCTCTGTGTGCTAAATGAGGAGGTGGCACTTTTCATTGTCCCACTGGCATCTTTTGTTTTCCAGCTCCTGTGTCAGTGTTGCCTTCAGACTGGAGGCTGCCTCAATGTGCTGAGCCAGAAGATGGGACTTCTCATTCTCCCACTTGGATCTTTCATTTGCCAGATCATTTTTCACCTGGATTAGTGTTCCCCTCAGGCTGATTGATGTATCTGCATGCTCAATAAGGAGACGAGACCTCTCCTCCTCCCACTGGCGTCGTTCATTTTCCAAGTTTTTCTCCAGGTGAATGAGAGTTGCCTTCATCTTGGAAGATGCCTCTGTGTGCTCAGTCAGGAGACGAGACTTCTCCTCCTTCCATCGGCTTTTTTGATTTTCCAGATCTGTTTTTACCTGGATCAAATCTGCCTTCAGGTTGGAGATTGCCTCCTTACACTGGGATCTATGACTTAGATCCTTAGATTTTTGAATTTTGAGCTGGTCCTTCAACTCTTCAAGTTTGTTGAGCAAGCCAGCCTTTTCTTTAACCAGCTCATCTGTCTTGCCAACCTTTGTGCGCATGAACAGATGTAGGCCGGTCCCAGGAATTGGAAGAAGGGCCTGTTTGGGTTGATCCAAGCAGCCTGCTGTGGTTCCTCTTCAGCAATGGTTGACAGTGGTTTTGGTGTCACTGCTGACTGTTCTTTGGTTTCCACTGCAGGTAGTTTTTCAACAGTTTTCTTTTCCTCAGAAGACTGGCTTTTGTTTCACAGCCGGCTGTTGTTCAGGTCTACCAGTCAATCCAAAGACCCTGTGTTGTCTGAAAGTCTTCTTCTGAGGCCGAGTCTGATGATTCGTGCCCTGTTCCTGCTGTTTAACTGGCCCTCTCTGGAGCTCAGGAAAGTCTGTGTCATTCAACTGCAGGCAGGAGTTTAGTTCAGGCACCCCTTGAAAATTATTTTTCCAGGGGTTGGCAGGCTGTGGCTCTTGGGCCCCATGGCCAGATGCCTCTTCACTGGGTGCGGTGAGACAAGATGGCTCTTGTATGACAGTTTGTTCTCTGTCACTGACAAGCTCTACAGACTTCTCTTGTGAATGGAGGTCTTCACTTCCCTGATTGTCAACATGCAGATTGACATTGTTTATGCTTTCTTCCTCCTTCAGGTTCGTGCCCTGCCTCATGGCCGTGATGTACTCCATGAGGTAGGACCTTTCCTGATACCAATGTCGCCGTTCATTTTCCAGCATTTTCTGCACATGGCTCAAATTTGCCTGCAGCCAAGAGTTAGCCTCCATGTACTTACGGACCTCTGTGTTGACCCAGTTAAGGAGGTAGGATTTTTCCTCCTTCCACTGAGATTTCTGGTTTATCAGTTCCTCAGAGGTTTGATTTTTGAGCTGGTCCTTCAACTGCTCACCCTCCCTGAGCAAGCCAGCCTTTTCTTTAACCAGCTTGGATATCTGGTCATCCTTCATGCCGAGGAGCAGATGTGGGTCAGTCTCAGGAGTCTGAAGAAGGGCCTGTTTGGGTTGTTCCAAGCTGACCTCAGATCTGAAGCCGCTCTTCTTATCAGCAGCCTGCTGTGGTTCTTCTTCAGCAATGGTTGACGGTGGTTTTGGAGCCACTGCATGCTGTTCTTTGTTTTCCACTGTAGGTGGTTTTTCATTTTTACCAGCTGAATGTGCATCAGCTGGCAAAGCAGACTCGGCCTTCATTTTCTCAGCAGACTGTGCTGCCTGCTGAAGTTTCTGCCCATCATTATAGAAGAATGTAATGCTAGGCAGTGGGTTTAGAGTTGCTTCGTTTTTAACAGCTAACCGTGTGTCAAAAATGACAGCAGACTTCATTTTCTTGACACGCTGTGATTTTTTTGTCACATTTGGCTGTTGTGCAGGTGTAATGGGCCCTCCGAAGACCCAGGTGTTTTTGACTGAGGAAGATGACTTCTGATGCCGAGTCTTCTGTTTCTTGTCCCGCTCCTGCTGTTTAACTGGCCCTCTCTGCGGCTGAGGAAGGTCTGTGTTAGTGAGCTGCAAGCAGGACTTTAGGTCAGCCACTCCTTGAAGATCATTCATTTTACAAGGGTTGACAGGCTGTGGCTGTTCAATGTTGGCCATCTTCTCAGCAGTTCTGGTATTATACAAACTTTGCAAACTTGTCTTCCAATGGAGGATTTGCGACACCCAAAATGCCTTAGTTTATAAGCTAATTTAGCTTTTTCGGTTTTGCCTTGTAAAAACTGTGTGTACACTGACGAAACGTCTTATCTGGTTCACTGTGTGAGTTAATCTGATGGCCGCTGTGTTCTGCGGTGCACTACATGAAAGGCACATTCTAGAGTGACGTCAAAGCTCGAATGACACAGTGAACCAATAAGAATCGCTTGGTCTCAAATGATTTCCTTATATGGTTTTTATTTTATTTTATTTACTTATTTTTCTGGCCACAACATTTGATGAAATATCATAGAGGTGCCTAGCACAGTCCTCTTCTATGTAGAACTGATATTTAGTGTTGGCCATCTTCTCAGCAGTTCTGGTATTTCACGAACTTTGCAAACTTGTCTTCCAATGGAGGATTTGCGACACACAAAATACCTTAGTTTATAAGCTAATTTAGCTTTTTCAGTTTTGTTTTGTAAAAACTGTGTGTACACTGACGAAACGCCTTATCTGGTTCACTGTGTGAGTTAATCTGATGACTGCTGTGTTCTGCACAGGCAAATTCTAGAATGACGTCATAGGCAAAACTCGAATGACGCAGTGAACCAATAAGAATCGCTTGGTCACAAATGATTTCCTTATATGGTTTTTATTTTATTTTATTTACTTATTTTTCTGGCCACAACATTTGATGAAATATCTTACAGGTGCCTAGCGGTGGTCGACCATGTTTATTTTGAGGTTCATGGGAAGTTGGCCTTAGGCCAGGAAGTAGTAGTTCATCCTAATGGCAAGAAGTAGCTGCCCTTCGTTGCAAGCTCGACTTGAAACCGTTCCACAGAGCAAAGGAAGATATGCCTGTAAGCTCGTTGTTTATGTCAGTTTACTGGTGTTATGTGTTATATGTGCTCTACTTACGGACCAACATGTATGTTTTGTATACAATAGAATACCGCGACTGTCAAGCTAATTCAAGTTAGCGCGTCTATGTGTTTTTATACTGTAAGTTAGCATGAAGCTAGCGCAATGTTGATTACAATTTTAAAAAAAGAGAATTGTGGGATCTCCAAAAATGCAGATACTGCACCAAATAACTGTGATGTATCAATGCCCACCTAAATGTTCACCCATACTAAACAAATACAGCAGTGGCACATCTATACAATTTAGACAAACAAAAAGAACACAGAATAAAAATAATAGAATCACTCAATGAACACTGGTCAAACCCAAACTGTGCTTTCAATTGGTAAGCTAACAAAATATATACATATTATTCCACAGAGTACATTTACTAAACAAAAAAATCCAAAGAAATAATAATTACACAGCTCAAGGATCGAATTTAAATTTACACATGGGCAGTCTTCCATCTACATGCATCAGCGACTCTGTGCACAAAACAAAACATGCATCGGGCATCCCTTACCTCGTCCACAACCATATGGTACAAATTTATTCTCAACCATCCTGATAAAAGCTAAAATAAAATTCTCACCGTTGACGTATACATCGATTCCCATCCCAGGCCATGCGTTTATTTTCGTCCGGTATGTCCCAGCATACATTGGTCTTTTCCATAACCCCCAAAAAGCTAAGGCCATCTACTACTCAAAATGTGCAACTACAGCAGAAAATAACAGCTATTTTGTTCACCTGGTTACATATGTGTTTACAGTTTTCCAAATTGGATGCAATAAACGAGGTTTGACACCACGAATCTTTGCCTACGGTTTGGGACTGTTTAACTACCTGCCAAACTAGACAAGGACATTTAGGGAGGACAGAATACCCACAGCATTCAAGATGGTTGAATTAATAGGCTGCAGTATTTGGCACTCCTTTCCCACTTTATTTGTACACAATAATATAGTTGTGTTCCACAAATGTGTTGATTCAACTAAATGATTGTGCTGGAGGTTGCAACATTTTTTTTTTTATCAGTGGTGGAAATGTATAAAAAAAAAAAGTAGGAAATTCCACAATACTGAAGTACAGTACCTCAGTAAATGTACTAAGTTACTTTACACTGATAATTATGGTGGTTTTTAATGGAACTGCATTTGATGCTGCAAACTACAGTCTACAGTAACTGTGTGACGTTAGGTTTTGAACAAACATTTGGCAGTTATGAAGCATGTAAACATGTCAAATGGACTAAGGTTGTTACTATACTAGCAAGTATGAGTTCTTCTTTGTCTTTTGTGTGAATATTTTTCAGTGCCTACAAGCAGCTACTGTATAATATGTCAACCCTAATGGTATGGCCAAGAGAAAAAGCCAGACTGTTCTTGCATATTCACAGGCCTTCTGAGTCTGTGAGATAATAATAATATGATGATGATGATGATGAAGTTAGATATATGGAGCCGTTTCATTTTTCTTCTGATAAATATTGTACTGTAAATGTTAAATAAAAATATTTAATGGAAAGTTTGAAATTGCATGCAAACTGTTGTGCAAGGCAGAGATGGAGGTGCTTTAACAAAGATACAACCCCAAATCAGAAAAAATTGGGACAGTATGTAAAATCTATAATTAAAACCAAATGAAACTAGTTATGTGTAAATCAACTGTCCTGTATCACACTGAAAACAATACAGCAGCACGTTATTTGATGTGATACCTCATCAACTTAAGTCTTAAGTTGTGCAAAAGTCCTGGGTCTTTGTTGACACAACTTCTGTTTTAAAATGCGCCACACCAAGTTTTTTCTTTTTAATTTCCATCACAGTGCTTTGCTTTGATTACTCCATCTATTTGTTTGTCTCTCTTCCTCACACTCCACTGGATCATATTCACAATCACTTGGCTCTTAAAAAAAAAAAAAAAAGTACTGTGACCAGTTTTTGTAGCCTGAGAGAAAGCGCTGACCCTCAAGCAGGCTGCTGAATGTGTTAAACACACTGGTCCAATCAGAGCTACAGTTGCAGGTACTGTAGTGCCAGTGTCTTCCAATTAGAAGTGTGGTTTCTGATCTTTTTTGTCTGCCAGCATCTGAAGGTCTCTTCTAATAATAGTTTTTGCTCTCTGACGTACTTCACCACCTGCTCAGCTCTTCTGCACAATACCTTCACAGATGTTTGTACCACCCTGTCACCAAAGAGCTGCTGGATGCAGCATGTTGTGCAGCCAGTAACTAAGTCTTGACTTTTTGCATTTGTAGAATAGTGATGCAGAAGCTGCAACAGTATAAATGATAATTCCACTTTCCTTTATGTTTGAACAGCCACTGCAGATGATGGTGCAACAATTTGCTTTCACTAGGGCCTCATGATCCAGGCTTTGTACTCTGGCATACTCAGTCCAACAGATGAGAGGAGAAAGCCTCGCTGGTGAGCAGTAAGCAAGCTGGAGCACACAGAAAAATCATTTCCAGTAAATATTGTCTGTGAGAGTGACGGGTAAGGTAGTGGCGGCTCTCACCAGACACTTGTCAGTGTACGCCTGACTGCACTGATCCACTGAATCAATAAGGAACTATCCCCCAGGAATGGCAGATGGTAAAAATGAGAAAGAGGGAACAGGAATGGATGCAGAAGGCCTCCCATCTGGGCCTGGTGACTGCTGTGAAACCACAGAGCTCTCCTTGCATTTGTCTAAATGCATCTTACTAGAGTTCTCTGTATGTCTTTGAATGGTAGTTGCACATGAAGGTTTCTCTCCCATCTTTAATGGCTGGGGTGAGCATAGGTTGCATATGTTGGTGGCCAGCTCACAGAGGGAGTTTGAATGCCTCTCGGTGATTTTAAGATATTAAAGTGTCTTGTTGAAAATTTTATTGCAATTTTCATTTGTATATTTTTTTATGTTCTCATCTTGGGAGCTGCAACAATTAGTCAATAAATCAAGTCAAATGACAAACAATAATTGTTTTGATAATTGATTAGCCTTGTAGACCATGTTTCAAGCCAAAGCCTTTGCTGTTTTCAGCCTCTAAAATATAAAAATGTCCCATAAAAATGACTAAAAATTAAATATTTTGGGAAGATAACCTTTTCTGACATTTTATGCATTAAACAACAGATATGAGCCCTAGTAAATTCTTTGCAGTAAGTGTTTTAATTAGCCTTACTAAAAATGAAATACAATACAATAAAATAGCATAAATAAATAAACAAAAACCAAAGGTATTTTTCTGTGCATTTATATTTGCGTTTATATTCTGATGTATGTTGAACTCGAAGCTACCAGACAAAACAGGCAACCTAGCTACAGGTAGCTAGCAGTGTAACAGCAGGGGCTTGAAGAGACACAACTGCAGGTGTGTTACTGCAATATGAGGAATGAATAACCACTCCCAGTTCACACCAAGGACAACAGTAGGAGATTAATACATCTGTAAATTATTAGGGATCTTCAAAATTTCTGTATTTAATATGTCATTTCTGTATGACATATTATTTAGCTTGTCATTTGCTGTAATTAGCTAATAAGTTGGTGTTTTTGTCAAACAAAACTAACACTGCCACGTTGAAACATGTCCGACAAAACAGGAAATGGTAATAAGATTTTTTTTTTTCCTAAAGAAGGCTAAAATAATGAAAGTAAAACATGTAGCTAGTTAACCTTTATTTTGTAATTTTCATTACTATCTTGACTAATCTGTAGTGCTGGCTAGCTAACCTGACATTTCGCCGGATAAGAAAGCCTTTTCACTCACATTACTGGAAAGTAAAATATTAAAGCGTTAATTAATTAATATTTGTACATAGTGTCTGATAGGGAGCGGTTTGATGATCAGCAGATAATTACTCATTTGGTGTGAACATAAACAGATGCATAGTCAGAGGTAGTTTTACATGATAAATTTGTTTCTGAATGTCTTTGTTTCTTTTTAATAGGAACACAGGTAGTAGAGCAGAGACGGCAGGAAACTCAGGTGGAACTGCAAGATTTCAAGTAAGATTATACTGTGGTGTGGTCATAATATCCAGCAGCGAAAAAGTATGAAGATTTTTGTTTTGAGACTCACATGTCTTTATTTTGTGTTATTTTTGTTAGCAGCAGGAAACACTGCAGACCACCACTCAGTCAGGGACAGAGGACACAGCAGCTTTTGCCACTGGAGGTATGTTAGAGGAAATGGTCAGATGTGTTTCTGTTATCTTCATTGAACTTATTGTGATTCCCAAAGACAGCTTGGCATCACCAGTTAAAAGCTGCATTTATTGCTTTTTGGACTCCATTGGCTATAACATCATCTAAACAATATATGTATGTAAGTCCATTATCTGATTACAGATCTTGTACACGATGTGGTACTGTATAGCTTTAATGTAGAGACAATCTACTGATGCAGTATGCAGGACCAAAAGGTCCAAGTTGAATCAAGTCGGTCTACAAAGTGGTTTTACAATGGGCAGCTTGGGTAACAGTTTTATTAAAGCTGCACCAGACAATAACAAGACAAAACCAAGCCAACAATCTATTTGTTGTATAAAACAAAGAAAATCAACAAATCCCCTCATTTGAGAAGCTGGAACCACAGTATATTGTACTCTAGTTTTACCATTTGTACTGGAAAAATGATAAAGTTGCCAGTTAATTGCAGATTGACACTGAATGAAACCATTAATACTTTCAGTTCCAAATGTAAGTTTTTGCCTTTCTTTTCTCTTCCACACAACTCTGACAAACCTGAGGGTTTGTTTTAAAACTTTCTGGCAAGATCTAAACGGCCACTTGAAACTCTATGTACAATGCTGCATTACTTTAACAGTTTTTCCCTAGATCGAGTCAGTAAAATCAGAATTATTATCAGTGGTGTTTTGACAAATGTAGGCTACATTCCTGTCACTATTTTCATATTAACCAAACTGATCCTTTCCTGCTTGTGTAGGTGTGTACTGGTGTTGGTGTTAATGGCCAACACTGATTTGCTCTACCACAAAATGATAGTGGTTATCTCCAACTAGGGGTCACTTTTTGTTACCAGTGTCTGTCATTTGAGACATTTCTGGAGTTTCTACAGTGTCCAGGTTTTTGTGGAGCAGTGAGTACAGCCAAGGCAAACTATCACTATTGTTAGGCATTTTTAGTCAGATAGATATTGGATAGATACTTTATGTATTAGAAATGTTTAGTGGGGATAGGATGTCTAGTTAGACTGTTAAATGCTTAGTCATGCTTATGAGTTTCTACAGGGTACATCTGGTCAAGGATAACTAGAGAGAAGAGTTGATGACTGTCAGCAGACAGGGTGTTTAATATTATTATTATGATGTGTATAACTGTAGCCTTAGCCATAATGTTCTTATGTTTAAGTCACGACATGTTACTGGAGGTGATGAGAATGTTTTTAGTTACA
>NW_018127914.1:3977165-3983282 GCF_001952655.1 Monopterus albus
CTCGTCTCTCAGAGTTAGCAATGGTAAGACGAACCATATCCTACACTATCTAATATGAGGGCAGTCTGAGCTGGTAATGTCAAGTTATATCACAGTGCTCTTCAGAAGGAGAATACCCATACTGGCACACTGCAGAGAGGGAGAGAGCACAGGACCTCACTGAAGTAGAATTCTATTATTTTCTTGTCTCTCAGCATTGGATGTAGTTGCACAGCCCATTTTTAAATCATCAGTATTTGAGCTAGAGAATTAAGAATCCAAACCACAGAGGAAGCAGGGTGATGTCATGACATGGCAGTGATGGAGGATGATGTTGGTTAGTTGGCGGGTTTGGATGTTCTCAAGCCTGCTCTGGTTTCATGGGAATTGCTTTGCTGTTATACTTTTTAATACTAAAATGATTTCATAGGAAATTCCACTAAGGATAGAAGAAAAGACACAATATGTCTCAGAGTAATGAAATTTGATTTAAAGCAGAGAAAAGCATTTTAAAATATAATAAATGTTTTTTCTTTCCTAATTTTGTTCCAAATTTAGTTGTCCCTGAAGCAAAAGCTTCCTCTCTAATCCCATTTAATGTGGAACTCTAAGAAGTTGACATACCAAAAGCTGTTTCATGCTGACATCTTGTTTTAACTGTCACTCTTGCACACAAGTATCTTTTTGTGTCAGAATACAAGTAATACAATCTGCCAAAGCTGTAATGATGATGACACATAAGCCCTGTTTGGAAAATTTGGCTCAAATATCAAAGTTATCATTTAAAATCCCAGACATTCTTTTTTGTCGTTATAATGTTCTGTCAGAGTCAAACTTAATCCATAGCTTTCGACCCAAATACTTTGAGACAAACGCCTTTCAATTACCCTTTTAAATGCACATTTTTAAGCATGAAACAGTGCCGCACACTCTTGACTTAGGCTGCTCTATAGAGCAGTTGTTTTACTTTATTTCACTTTAATGGCCGATCTCTGCGCTTTGTAGCTTAAGGCTAAAGTTACATCACAGCAATTACTTGATTTATATCAACATTTGGCTACAGATCGAAAATAAATTTACTGAGGTCTTTGAGAGCAGTTTATGGGGAAACTATGATTTACTGAATATTTAGGCTGTGTGCTCTGCCTTAGACAAGGGCATTTGTTGTCTCTTATTTTTTCTTTTTCTCTTTGTGGTCAACGTTTCCGGTGTTAACATGAAAGTGTTTCCATATTACTATAAAGTTTGGATTCAAACAATAAGTTTTAATAGATGTTAGGCACATTTGGGAGTGTGCTTTTTGTGGTTTGTTTTTGATTTCTTGTATCAATTTCGTTAGCACACACTTAAAAGCTTTGCTGTTGCTCTCAGCTTCTGTTCTGTGTGTGTTTATCTCAGAAATGCTACTCGAAGTCATATTAATTTGGTATTGCTCATCATGATAAGGATACATGTGAGAGAACTTGAATCTCCCCATTCAGGTATAATTTGATGAGCTACATTCATGACCGACTTCTAATTTAATCTCACAAACATCACTAGATTCCAATCCAATTAAAAAGCCAAACATTGGTGTCCTCATTCTCCAGCAGCTGTGTAAAGGCAGGACAGATGCAGCCATCCTCTCCCAGTAAGCAGCTGGGATTCTACCATGTCAGTTGTAATCCACCACAGCACTTGGCTGACTTGATTCATTATTTAAAGTAAGCACAAGCATGAATACATAGTTGAATACAGGACTAAACTAATTAGCAGCCATCAGCCCATTCTATCACGGCTGTGTGCCTCCACACTTCTACCATTGAGCTCTACCCCTACATGCAGTACCCTTACCACCCAACAGAGGCCACTGTGGCCAAGTGCCTTTATGAGACATTTGACACAAATCCAAATCTCACTCTCATGCTCACACCTTTATGGCTAACCGGAATATTAGTGGTTCGATTCCCAAGTGTCTGTGAGCAAGATGCTGAACCCCCGGTTGCTCCTGATGATGTCACCGGTGAGTGCTTGGGAGTGTGACTGGGCAAATAGTGTGAAAGCACTTTGGGTGTGCTGCAATGCATAGAAAATGCTATACAAGTATAAGACCATTTACACCTGGGCTTGTCTTGGTAAACATGACGGTGCTCAAAATGACACTTTTATAATTCACTACACCCACCCAACAGTAGATTCCAATTTGGTGACGATCATAATATTTGTTTTTGAGAGCATGGCTTTTTGAGGGTGATGGTTCAAGTTACGGTCATGTCTGGGGACAGATTGTTGTGCTCTTAAGAAATTATCCCATAACATGGCCCTTGTGATATGCTTGATTTACACATACCAACTTAGCAGTTTATTAGACACACCTGGATCCAATCAAGTCAGTCTAATCCAACAGTCCTACAATAAAATCCTTTTGTTGAAACTGTTTCATAGAGGTCTTGATTCAACGGTAGGATCATTTTGGAGTCAGTAATTTGAGCTGCTGTTGAACTTTAGTGCAGTAAAGGAAGTTTCTGTTATTTAGCCTAGCATCAATGATATAAATGGGGTGGACAAATAACAGGAACACCTGTCATTATAATGCATTATAGTTAAGCTACATCTTCCAAAAAGATCACGCAGCTGAATCAGTACTACGGTACTATACCAGTGAGTTATGTCAAACCTAGCACTAACAGGATTTTTGTACTTCTTAAGAGACTCACTATTTAAAGTTAATTTTAAAGGGAGTGCAAATTGCTTTTACACCAGTTGTAAGTACGTGGAAAAAGTCATGACATGCATAAAAGAGAAAAAGAAATGATTCTCGAGGCATTAATGAGCTTGAGTTACAAGAAGATCCTCATGATGAAAAGAGGCTTAGTGGGATATTTACATAACAGCAAGGGGTCCCCAGGGGAAGCAGCCTGGTTCCTACTGACCAGTGCAAGACCTGGTCTGTTACTGGCTGAACTTGTACAGTAGGTTCCCATTATATTGCAGCAGTTCTCTGGTATACATGTCTAATGTCACTGCACCTGTCTGATACTGTCAATCTGCAGGTCTCCTGTCCACGGGCCATATTTGAAAACAGTTAAAACATATGAGCAGACAAACAAAAACATGAGCATAATAAAAACGAGACACAGCTAAGAACACAGAAGATTAATGGGGATGAAACCACAACAGAATAAAAACCCAATTGGATGAAACACCAACTGATGTATTGTGTTATATGAGTAACAGGCTCTGTGCTTTGTAATGTCGAGTGCATCATGGCTAATACTGCAACACAACAGCACTGGTGTTCTTCGATAAAGCCTCTTGTGTAACACCTTCTGTTGCTGCTACTGTAGCTGAGTGTTACTATACAGAGGCAGACAGGAGTGTTTACTTGCATTTGCCAGAATAATCCCTCTTCTTCCCCGTCCTCGCTGTACCTTTCACTTTACTGTGTGGAGACAACCCAGTGAACAAAAATAATAATGACTGTCTGCCTATAAACAGTAATTTACACAGGTACAGTAGCTCTTTGTTCACAGAGCATCTACAGTATAAGCACATGATGGATGTATTGACCAACAGAGACAGGGAGACAGCGAGTCTTATCTCCCCTCTGAACACAACTAATGTCCCGTAAGGAAGCTGGTGTGTGAGGTGAGGCAGATCAGGAGTGAAAAGGATGGGAGAAGCTTAATGGATCCAAAATGGCAGTGAGGAAATCAATCTTACACTCACGTCTCTCCTCTGGTTGTTTCTAATCCATACTTTTGTTTTCTGGTTGGAAATGACAAGCTCGGGTGCCTCAATGAGTCACAGCCATCGCTCTGTTCAGCCAATGCACAGGAAAATATCACAACCATTTATCTTTGAAAAGATCTCGCATGCAAATGAGTTTTATGCCACTTTGCTTTGTTGTAAGGTGTGGAGAAAATGCAACAGACGTGGATGCTAATTCTCATAACAACCTGTAGCGAATGGAGCGACATTAATGATTAAAGTCAATCAATAGGCAAACAGCCTCTGTAGATAAACACCAACGCCACTGTTTACTGCAGCAGGCAGAGAAGCAAAACTTTGTCAGGTCCAGAACTGTAAAAAGAAAAGAGAATATTCTTGCGCCTCAAGGTTGCAAAGCCACTCCAGACCACATAGTCTTTGTTGGTAATGGCCTTGAAGCGGTGTCCAGCTTGGTTAAACACAGAGACATCAGATGTGAGATAGTTTGTCTAAAACAGATAACAATGACAACTAAAGATCCTGAACAGACAAGAAATATGAAAGAATTTACAGAATAATTTCCCTTGAAAACTAATTTAATTTATCCTAACAGTATAGCCTCAGTGTTTCTAGTCACATTGTACAATAGACACCCAGTTGGCAGTTTATTAGGTACACCTACTGTAGCTAAAACTAATGCAGTCCTGCAATAAATACTCTTTTGTGAAGGTTCTAATGTTCAGCTTTTGTTCAGATTGTTTCTTTTGTGGATGCTTTAATCTTCCCAAGATGTTTTAGTAATGTTTGTAATATAGCTAAAGTTGTAAACAAGTTGTATCCAAGTCAAACTAAAATGTCTGTCAGAGAGAATTGTGCAAGGCTTTGTCATCATGGTGAAATCAGTGTGAAATCACAGGAAAAACACAACTTTCAACAGCAAATCTTGTGCAGACAGCACAAATAAATGTATTTGTTCTGTCAATGTTTTTGTCATTCATGTAAAAGGACATTTGGGGTAAATCCTGTATTCTTCTCACTTCCTCTTCTGGTGAAATATTGCTCCCCTCCACCATATGCCATGACCCATACTCAACCCTCTTAGCATGAGGCATAGGGTGGGCGGTGGAGCCGGGTAGTTTTTTGATCTTACAGAGACCCACAGACTAACAAACACACGCTGATAACGCTAAGATACCACATGTACAACCTGATCCATAAAACATAGACATTAAAAATGGCAAAGGCTTACAGTTGTACATTTTACCTGGTTCCACTAATAAATAAAGAAAAACAGCAAAAGAATATCAGTGACTGCACCAGACACATTCTTGAGGTGTCAGAGGTTAAAATTGAGCCCTTTGGGTTGAGTGCACATGCTTCCAATTAGGTCTCAAATAGGAAAGAGGAAACAGTTGATTTAGGAATATTACTGAAGAATGACTTTGATTAGCCCAGAGACTAAGAGGCCCCAACCGCGGGTACCACTGTCGGCACCAAACAAGGCCAGACGGCATTAATCAGCAGCACTAACAGGGACTTACTGCGGCTGAGATCACTGGAACCAAAATGTTGAAAACAATTTGAAAGGAGAACAATGAAGTTAAAGCAGATTGAAAAGGATTGTATTAATGCAGCAATGCAGGTTCTGCCCTGCTTGTTGCTTCACTTTTGACTGGCACAGCTGGATTGTGACTGTTCTGACTCTGAAACCATCATTTGAAAGGCAAATATAGCTGAATTGACTGTCAATATAATGCTCCACACAAGTCTCATCTTATTAGGTTGTGAAGGCTGTGACTCACTAGCTCTGTATATTTCGGCCTGCACTGTTACCATGTTGATAATGCGGCTTAAACCAGGGTTCAAGTTGTCAACTAAAACTGTATTTCTTAATTTATGAGTTATGTTTGATAATTGTTGTTTGACTAATTGTTTTATCAAGCAAGAATGGCAAAGGTTTCATGGTTCCAGCTTCTCAAATGTAAGGGTTTGTTCCTTTTTCCTCAGCTTAAGTGACAGAAAACTGAATGTTTTCAAGAGTTGTACTAGTGGTTGGACAAAGGAGCAACTTTTAAGGTGACCAGACTTTAAACCATTAATTAATAAAATAATCAGCAGATTAATCCATAATGAATATAATCATTATATTCAGCCCTATATACAATATTTAAAATTGGCTCCATGTTCAGCCCACTGATTCTAATGCTGCTTCCTGATTAAGGTATTTAATCTCCTATGATATGGTGATAGTGTAGCAGTTACAGTACAGAATTGTTCTGTATAGCATTGAGTATTTATACTTCAGGTACATTTATGATACATACTTCAGTTTTAATGAAGTGCTTTATCTGTGTGTTAGTACTGTTATTCATTTTTTAAATAATCAAATGATCGGAATATTAGATACTCAAACATATTAATGCTTAATATGTCCACCACTGCTTGTGG
>NW_018127914.1:3983306-4013797 GCF_001952655.1 Monopterus albus
TCTTTCCCAGTCACAAATCAGACTGGTGCTCTGGTTTCAGCCTCATCCTTGTGCAGGTGTAATACTGATCATCACTTTATCAATTCAGTTTTGTTATGTGTTGCAGCAGCAGCTCTCCTGAGAAGTACTTTGCTTTCAAGCAAGTCATCTGAAACTAACTTTCTGTGCATTTAAATTCAAGCGCTGACTTAACCAGGTAGAGGTCTATCTATGATGACTCATAGTAATTATGTGGCAATTATGCAGCCGATTCAGTGGGCCAATGGAAGAAACAGTGCATTAAAACCATTATGGGGCTTTGACAGCTTTTCTTAATTGACTGATGCACAGCAACTACTGTAGATGGTGATTACTATGCTCTGTGTTCACATGAATCATCTCACATGGTTAAAAAAATGCTGTCAGCCACATATCAGACTCCAGAAGGCATCAGCATGTGGCATAAAAATTCACATGTGGGAGGTGTTAATGAATCCACAGATGTTGCAACATTATTGTGATTTTGTGTATACGAGTATATATGTGTGTGTGTGTGTGTGTGTACTCACGCAAACGTCTTTGTGAATATGCTCATCCATTATGTACAGTAACTGCAGACGTTCCTATAGAACATTGTCTCTTCACTTGACTTCACACAATGACAATTTTATAAAAACCTGCATTGTTTTTTGTGTTCTACTAAATAGCTTTTGTCTCAGAGGACTTGGTTCCCACAAGATTGAGAAACAAGTGGGCTGATAGTGAATGATTACAGAGGCTTACCAAACACGATCATAATTGACAATTACATACATATACAGGTTTGACTTGAAGAAGTGGATTCAGTTTTAGAAGCTCCACTCTTACTTGCCTGTTACTGAGTATGTCATTTCAGCTCTGAATAAATAATTCATAATAAAAACCACTTTTTTAAAAGTGTTATAAAATCTGACACAAGGTGGTAAGTCTGTTTTGAACCTCAGGAGGTGGCTTGGCGTAGTGTTATTTTAGCCTGGGTCATCAGGAGCCTCTACGGGTGATGTTTCAGCCCAGGTGCATCTGTTCAAGCTATCAGGTGATGGAAAATGTTGAAAATGTTTTCTAAGAACTGGATTTGAAGATTGATACCACTCTTGTGTCTGCTAAATAAGAACCTAGAGGCAGGAGATGGATAGCTTAGCCTAGCATAAAGACTGGAGACTAGTGGAAAGAGCCACCCTGGTTCCATCTGAAGGTAATGGAGTTCACTACCAGCACCTCTAAAGCTCATTTAGTTAACATTATAAGAATATTAAGCATCATGCAAACTCAAAAAGTTGTGGTTTTATGGACAGTAAAATGCCAGGCCTTTTCTTGACATTATTGTGAGCTTACCAGGCAACCACTAGCCTGTGGGTTTGACATGTGAGACATCAGTTAAGTGAGCTTCAGAGGTAGATCAGGTTAGCTTACTTTAGGCATAGCCAGGCTAGATGTTTCCCTTTGTTTCCAGTGTTTATGCTAAGCTATGCTAACCATTTACTGAGAGTGGTATTCAAAAGCAAATAAGCATAGAGCTATGCATTTAAAGGCCTCTGTGTAAAATGATTATAATTAAAGCTATACAGTGCTTACGCTACAAAAATAAGTTTAAATGTTTTTTACATAGTTCCTAACATGATTAAGAAAGAAGTTCAATAAAAACAATATAACCCAAATGTGAAAGCTCATCAGGATGCAGTTAGACACAGTGGCATCCATACAGTCTGGAGTCATATTTCCTTTGTTCATGTGCACTTTGTCCTACATATTTGTATATTTCTCAGAAAAAGCAGCTCCATGGCCCTCAACTGCTTCCAGATGTGGAACGCCAGAGATAATCTGTTCATTTTGGATCTCAGAGAGAGAGGGGTGTCTCTCACAGGCTGAATGTCAGGATCCGGTTCCAAGATTATAGACATCCTACGCTTGCATGTGGTAAGAGGGAGAAATGCACACATGGGTACACACTTGCACAGAGTCATACACTAAGGCCCTAAGCTCCCAACTCAGGAAGAAAACCAAAACTCTAGCCTTTTCAAAGCATTTTATGAATATCCTAATCTTTAGTGGCACAAGCTGTAGTATAGTTAAATTAAAAGATAACCAAGAGAACTATTTAATAATAAAAAGTCTATGTTATCAAAAAAAAAAAACACAAGCACACACAGCGCACAGATACTCTGTCATGGTCCCAGAAGTGGTTCTTGATATACTGTGTTTGGATATATAGTATTTTCATGTATATGCTTCCTATTATCCAGAAAAACAAATAAATACACTTGGACATTTTTTATAAGGCAAAACCCTATTTTTGACAGAATATGCACACAGTTCCTGTGTTGTTGATTGTGCTGTTGTTACACAAACTCGTAACACATAGTAAAACAAGCTAAACAATATGGCATTTGTTTGCAACAAGACAAATCATTTCCTGGTGTTCACTTTTTTTTTTTATAGCAAAAAATACTATTTTTTGTATTGTGTTTACATTGTAAGTATTTTGTCCCTTTTCTCTTTTATTCCTTGATTACTATTTATTTATCACAGTTTATACCACAGTTTGTTTTAAACCGTGTTGCTTTTGAAGTGGTGATTTGCTGATGGTTAGCAGATGCTTAGGGAGGCAGAACAGATAGGTAACACAGGAAGTTCTGAAGAATGAATGCCATTTCTGAATGTGAGAACACTGCACATCATCCACAAGACACATTACATGCATGTCTCTGAGGCATGTATTTACCAGCTCTAACATCCACAACACATTACTATGCAGACAAGGACTTCTGGATGTCCAGTAAATGCGGCTGGCGCGTTTTCGTATGATTTTGAGGTGAAATATTCATTAGAGAAATACCTTACAGCTGGGCTCCAGGACCTTGAGCTGGCAGCTCTCCCATAGCATATATAAACAACCAATCCTGTAGTTGTGTGCCAGGCATCACAGTAACCAGAAATGTATATGGCAACAGAACAGAACAGTGCAGAGTCCGGACACTCTGCGAACGTCATCCAGTCGCAGTAAAGCTTTCCAGATTGGAAAAAGTGTCTGAAACTACTACAGTTTAGAGGAAAAAGCAATTTAAACTGAACACAAACCTACAGTAATAAAAAGAACTCCGTCACAAACATGAACGTTAGAGAATTAATGTCATTGCTCTACGTCTGGGCATTTTTCTGGTTATAAAAACAAAAGAACGGCTTTGTCTGAGAGACTATTCATGTTCACATTTCTCTGGCTCCAGAGCAGTCATTGTAATATTTGGCAGCAGCTTGCCTTTATGGATGGATTTTGGAAAAGATGGGAAAGCTAGATCTATACCTAACTGAGCTGGAATCATCCTAAACAGTCTGACAGTCCTGAAACATCCCTAGCATCAACCAACCCCTTGTTGTTTTATGTATGAGACTGAACGGGACATTGAGTTATGTTATTGCAGGGTTCTTATGTGGTAGGGGAGGTAACATGTCAATAAGACAGCAGATTACAGCTCATACAGCATAACAGGCTCACATTTCTCAAAACAGTCTGTCTCTGGTAGGGGGAAAATGGAAGTGCTTTGAGCAAGAAAGAAAATATTCTATTAGCTGTTGGATTCCGAACATTGCGGCTCATTGTTGTCTCTGCTGAAAGCACAGCAATATTTCGGGTCCTTCAGTTTTTGTTGATAAATTGTTGGAATTTTTTAAACGATGATTTCATACAAATGCAGCTTCTCATTTTTAGCTGTCAACCATACATTTTTCTGGCTGAAGTAGCAATTGTTGTTAGCAGATTTGATCAGCTATTAGCTAGCTGTTAAGCTAATGTTAGCTCCATTAGGAGGTTAGAAATGTCGTCTCTGGTTAACTTTGTAATGTTTCATGCTGGCTTGTTTTGACATGAGGGTTTTAAATATGCATGCAGTGACTACATACAGTGGCAAGGAAAAACAAGAGAACCATTTGGAATTACCTGCAGTTATCACACCCCTGATTACTCCCATCCTCCTGCCACCTTTACAGGAATGCTTATTTCTGGTATGTCTCCTCAGATCATTCTCCTTCTCTTCCTCCCACAGAGATGCGAGGAGCACGGTTCTGGGTTCTGGCCTTAGAACAAGCGCTTGCCTTGTGAGGTTTTATTTGCTTTGCGAGATGTTTTCTCACATAGCAGTGTTTTATGGGCTTGCCTGGCAGATCACACCACTGTGTGTGTGTTTGAGAATGAAGTACACCAAGCTTGTAAATTCAGCTATAGTTTATGCACATTCTTAACTGCATGGATGTGTGTGTTTTGATGCTTCCCTACTATGGTACATGCAACATGTATGAGAGCATGTGTTTACAGTACGGAGTTGTGTATGTTTGGAGTGTGCGTTCCTCCCAGGCAGTGCATGTACCTTGCTCACTGAACCGGGTCATACCTGGCTTCCTGTTTTCTTAATCAACAAACATTCAACAGACTTTAGCAGGTTTTTACAAGACTTCATTAGAAAGACTAAGTGAAAACTACCTTAAAATGATCTTAATTGAAAACCAGAAGAAAATCTTGTGCTAAACTGTTAAATTTTTAAATGTAGTAATGTGGTGAAAAAGTTGTTTGTAAATGGTGTATTTGCATGCATGTGTGTGTGCCTGTGCTTGAGGCGGCAGCAGCCATTTGAGGCAATAAAGGCCACCACACTCCAGCCATAACAGTCTGAGACCCGAAGTGAGTCATCCCATAATAACAAACATATACTGTACAGTGCATGTAAAAAAGAGTAGCACATTACATCACTGCCAAATCATGGCAGAGAGTCAGTGAACGTCATCTGACAAAATAGCATTTCTATATAATGTGTGTTTATCACACCTGCCCCATCTGAGCTCAGACTCTGCCCGTCCTGAAATGTCTGAGGCAACGCGTTCAACTTTGACCTGAACAGTGGGATTTCCCTCAAGATAATCTGAGGCAGGAGTGGTTGGCAGTATAAGAACTTGTTTTTGCTGATCTCCACTAAGATCAAAAATACTTCTACTGTAGTGTCAAAACAGTTCATAATGACAAGATTCAATTGACATTTGAAAGATGACATTATATCCTGAGTCAAACCTTAATTGTATTTTTTTTATTTTAATCTCTGAATATTACATAACGCATTACAGCCAAGAAGTTGAGTTATTCACCTGGAATGCTCCTGTCATTGTCACCAGATATTATCACTGCAGCCTTACAAAACATGGACAAATATGAAGACAGTCAAACACTTACGCAACATTAATTTCAGCACCCCACCATCATGACCTCCCTCCCTCCTCTTCTCCTATCCGGTTAGATCCAGACATTGAGGAATTTCAGCACCGTAGCCAAAAATCAGAGCATCACGTTGCATGTACATGCAGTCTTTGAGCTTACACTGAAACATGCCTTGTGCTGACTGCAAGGTTTCACAGGATTGGCTAACAGCAACTGCATATGCAACAGGGAGTACAGAAAACATAGATCACCATTGTTTCTAGCCTCACAGACCCCACTGCTTTATCTATAACAATAATAATCATAATAATATAATAAAAATAATGGTAGAATTAAAAACATTTTTCCTTTAAATACCTTTTTGACTTTTTTGGCCTAGTTAAAACCTAATATGCATTGAGATGATAAACCAGCCCTTCACCACAAACTCGCAAAGTGAGTTACTGCCAAATTTGCAGATTTGTTGAAGTTAACAAAACACAGGAATGACTGACTTCCCATTTTGGAAACTCTTGCCTACACATTTTTTATTGCTCTTTTTCCTCATACCCTGCACCTCTGGTTTTCGGTTTCATGCTCTTTCTGGCGGCTCTCTCCTTCCAGCCTCTCTTTCTCTTGAACACACATGCCCTATATAGGCCTTTTTCTGTACTCAGCTCCCCTCCTCAGCAGAGTAATGCAGCTTTGCTTTTATGAGATACCAGAGGTGGTCTTGTGGCAGGATGACTGTGTCGACTTGTGGAGAGGACAGAGCAACCATTTTGAGGCCCACCGTCTCACTGAATCCCTTTGAAATATTCATTCATAATCTCCTGGAGCCTTTTACTCCACATCAAACACTAGACCCATAGGAAAAGCACTGAGCCGATGCATACAGAAAAGAAAACAAAAATACAGGGTAAACAGGACCACGGGTGAAAACCAAAATTAATATAAATATTTATGCGCTAAATATACTCTGATATATTTATTGTGTTTTTAGGGAAATGATTTGGACCCAAAGTGAATCAACAGAATTCGAATTTGGTAAAATATGCAAAGCTGCTTATTCATTTTGCACAGCAGCTGTGTTTATTTCTGTGAAATAGTCCAAGCAATAAGGTGTTTTTCTGCATTTTTAGATCAAATAGAGATACACATTTGAACTGCATATCACGAAATGGAGCCATAAAAACCGTTCTGGCAAAGTTGATCATCATTTTCCTCATCAGGATTGGGTTGCAGCAGCTGTTTTCAGTCCATAAATAAGTTGTGTCAAAATGCTTTAGAAACTACCAGCTAGTTTAAAACAGATTCACTAAACTAGAAGTTATACATCTTAGTTAAATGACTTTAAAGGTGTGCATTGTTGTGAGAATGGTAATATTTTATTTTACAGGTCAACTATTTCCAAATAATTTCTTGAAAGTTTACTGTAAAGAAATGTAGTTCACCTTCTGTCCTCTGAATAAAAGCCTCAGGTTTGTGCTAGCTTAGCATTTAGAAAGTGTTTTTACTCATAATTAGTATCAAATTATATTATATACCTGTAAAATAAAGTGTTACTGTGATTATATATCCGTAGAAGCATCTAATCAGTTGACAATATACTAAATCTTTCTAAACCTTTGTAAATGTAAGGGCTTTGTTCCATTACGCTTACAATGTGACATGTGTTTCAGGGTCACTAGTGTTCATGCAGTTTAGTATGAGACGGTCATATCAGCTCATGCTGTAACTTAGTTGGCAGCGTTCATAAGTCAGATATTATGTAATTTGAGATACGTTGTTCTGTTTTTGTGAAATGTTATTTAAAACCAGGTTTAACCATTATTTTAAACAGCATTTCAGTGTCACTGTTGTGGCTTTTACGCTTCACGTTTCACATATCAGCAAGTAAACAAAGGTTTTGTCACTTAGTCCAGTTAATTAATCAGCATTTTTAACTAGCAGTTAATTGAGTGTAAATGTATAGTACCAACTAATCTTTACCTGTGAGGTAGTTTGTGGATCCAGTCATGAGGTTTAGTGGCACTGGTAGATGGATTTTATCTGTGGACAGTTCAGCTAGCTGTTTTCAATCTGCCTATAGCCTCATATTTAGCAGACAGACATGGTAGTGACATCTTCTCCTCCAGCTCTTAGCAAAAAAGCAAATAAACACTGAAGTGTTCTTTTAAAAGCATTTAAAAACATAGCTAAGGAAGCTGACTCCCCTTGTTTCCATTCTTTATGGTTAGCTGAGCCAAGTGTCTACTGGCTCCAGCTATATAACTGGCTGCAGATATTATTATTAGTGGCTAGATGACGTGAATTGTAAATTCCCTTTTATGCTTGAACTGATGTACAGTGTGTGTGTGTGTGTGTGTGTGTGTGTGTGTGCAGCCATTTTAGCTTCGCGCAAGTAGATGACAGAGAACTACTGTATTTAATGCTTTTTTTCCATCTATGTTCAACCACAAATGACTCCTCTTTACAGAATGTTGCTCTGACATTTTGAATGTCACCCAAACTAACTGTGAGAGTACAGAGTGTATGGGTGGCAGTAGGATCTCTTCACAGACAGTCATATAGTATCTATGGTAAATGTCACAGCTAATAGAGCCTGGCATGATGGATACATGCTTTTAACCAGGAGGGAGACTAGATGTATGAGAGTGAGGAAAAAAGGAGGAAATTGAGAACAAATCAGGAGTGCTTTTATGAAACTAAGAAATGTGTGCGTGTAGGAGGGCAGCACAGCAGGGGGGTAGTGAACCTGACTGGCCAATCATGGCAGTCATTCTAATGTCATTCAGTAAAAGCAATCATCCTAAGTTTTTTTTCAGTCTGAACTGTAGGTATGCAATGGCTTGTATGTCCAAGCAAGTTTTAACTGAGTAGCTCAAGTGATGGAAACTTGTTGAGAAGTAAATGTCACACTTTTTAGTCGTACAGTATATGAGATGACAAAAGGGTGGAAGCGGAAAAAAATGGAATGCAGCCTCGGCAAAATCTTTGTTTTTGAGTTTTTTTCACAGCTCTGTGTTCCTGACAGCCCCCCCGCCAATTTTTTTTTTTAAACCATGGCATCACCACAGTTAATCACAGCAGGGGCACCACACATGCAGGCTGCCAAAACATCCCATTCTGGAAGGGGTGTTATATGCCCCCCTCCTCTCTCACCTCTTCCTCCTTCCTGCAGACCTCATAAATCACCCAACATTTCCTCAGGGTTGACCTGCCGATGAACCACTTGCTTTTAAAAAAGTCATTTAAACAGCTAAAGAAGGGGCCCCGCACACATGCACTTGTGTGAGCTTAGTTTAATATTAGTTTAATATTTCATGCCTTTCTTCTGCACCTTTGCAGCTACTTATCTTCAGATGTGCCAGCAGAAGCAAATAAATTTGATGTCTGGCAAAAAAAAAAAATGGCTTGGTGAAAATAAAGTATGTTAGACATAACATACGTTGTATGTGCTGGCTCTTTTTTGCTCAGAGGCGTGTGGTTCATATTTCAATTATAAAGTCATTTGTGTTACAGTGATGGTATCTCATGAAATGCTATAATTTTTCATTATAATAAATGTCCCTGTTGCTGGGTGTTTTGTTCTGGCTGGCAGGAGAGGGTTGGGAGGTTCAGATGGGTCAGCCATCAGGTCATAGCAGCGGAGAGAGTAGCTGTGAAAGAAAGGTACACACAACAGTGAGAAAATGTATCAGTGAGTGAGAGAAACAAACACTGGAGACAACATAGTGAGCATGAGAAGAGGAATAGAAAGCCAGAGCTGTGAAAAAGTAGACAAGTGTCCTGTGGCGAGGATTGTGGGAAATGAAGTCAACAGTCAGAGAGAGATAAGGCTGGGAAAAGCAGCTGTGGAGCTGCAGTCTGCTGCTCCCACAATCTACAAAGCCTCTATAGGCCAACTTGTCAACACCTCAGGGTTAATGAGTGATGCCAGAAAGTGACCCTGTAGCTGCCAGTAGAAAGCACTGGTTAGACTGTGATTCTATGAAGTTCTGTAAATTGTTGGCATGAGTAAAGTTGAGTTGGATTTTATTTATATAGCCCATTATCACAAAAACTCATTTTCCCTCAATGCGCTTTAAGCAGTACCAGTGTCAAGGTCTGCAGTGTGCTCACTGTGATTTAAATTCATTTAATGCCAGCTTACTACGGGACAGTTTTTACAATAGAGGCTTACAAAAGTTGAAATAAAATATTAGTGTGGAAAAATCTGATATGCATTGCTGGCTGGGATAATTGGATCATTAGACTTTGTAGCAGTAAATCCCAGCTTAAGAATTTTTATTAATCACATTTTGAGGCAAATATCAAATGTTTGCAAACTAGATTATAGGTTTGTATCCTGAATTTTGTCTCAAATGTAAAGCAAATGGATTTTTTTTTTCTACAACAATTTTTGCTCTTGAATCAAAAATGTCCACAGTCTGTTGTTCAGAACAATGAAACAAAAACTGCTGAGAGTAGAAGAGTGAGGGGATGGTTTTTTTCAGCTGAGGTTGAGGTTTGTTAGGAAAAGAAAACGAAGATTTGAAGTTAACATGATGATTTGTCTGTTCTGTGCTTGGGAAGGTAAGATTTAAGCTGAGGTTGATGAATTATAATGATACAACCTCATTAGCTGTAGAACAATATGAAGTATACACTGGAGGATGATGGTGTATGAATGCCTCCACTAAAACAGAAGTGAGATGGTTTTTTAGAGCCACACAGTTAATTTAAATTTTGCCAATAGAGAGCATCTTATCATATTGGGACTTGGTTTCTCAACTGGTACTGAGAGAGAAAAACTGGCATTGGTCCATTCACAAGAACAAAGTTGGGTTTGTTTTGCAGTCTTTCCTCATTGTACAGTGCATGATTAAATAGGATTTTTCTTCACGAGATACTGTAGCCCAGTACCAGCCAGGGTTGTCTCAGTTTTAGATTTGCAAACAAACCAAAAGAGAGATTTGTCAAATATAAAATCACTGCTTCAAACATGAAGCAGTGGGGTGAACGACTCCTACGGTTGTAGGATAATGAAGCCACTGTAGAGTTTTCTTGTTATTGCTTCTGTATCATTCATCTGACAAGAGATTTTGATACAGCAGAGCTGAGGTGATTACTTCTCAGAGGTGGGCAAAAGCTGAGAAGAGATTATGATGCCAGGTGAGGAGAGTAATAAATTGTACAGGAAAGGATGGTTGGCGGGAGGGAGAGGAAGACTGAGGCAGAGCAGCGGGGATATGAGTGTTTTGTATGTGTCTAAATGTGTGGTGCTTGTACAATAATTTGTGTGTGGTGATAGTGACAGGGGCTTTCATATAACAGATTAAAATCAAAAGAGAATGACATCCAGAGTGAAGCCCAAAGGATCAAATTCTAGCCGGTGTTTGCAGTTTGATGCCCCGGCTAAACAGTTTGTGAGATTGCCCACCTGTCTACGACACTGATAACAACATTGATTGGATTCCCGTTATGAATTTTAGCTGCATTCTGGAAAAAACAAACTGTTGTTGCTGTTATTTAGCTCTAGGTCTGTGTCTTCTGTGCACCTGCCAAACAGCTCAGTCCTCAGTATGCAGGCCTGTCAGAACAAGCGGCAGCTGAGTCGTTTGTTGTTTACCTGCATGATTCCTAACAAATTGCAGTTTATTTATTAGATCACCAGTGCTCTCAAAATATTACTGCAATCTTTTTTTTCCCCTTCTGTTGTCACCAATGGCTTTTGATCAAGTGAAATAAAACCTGCTAAAACCAATATACCTGCTCTGTCAGTGCAGAAAATGTGAGAGATAAAAACCAGTTAGAAATTAGTCATGCATTTCAAATTAGAAAATATAAGGTATACAGCTGATTCTTATTTTTGCTGCCTCAAAAAGTCACAGGTTTGTATTGTAAAATAACACTAAAAACCTACAGGCCAGTGTGAATTGTTATGATTGAGCTGACTGACCATTGTGGGGAAGTATACTGTTTGGTCAATTCTGATGGCAATATACATATTATAGAAAAATATGAATATACCGTATCATAAATAACCAGAAATTAGCATTTGATGTGAATCTTGATCTTGAATCTGTTGGTTTCACTCCTGAGTATTTTACAAGCCACAGGGTACATGGCTCCGAATACAGTGCTCTTTCTCATCTGCGTTGTATCAGTAAGCAGGCAGGAAATTGGAAGCGACAGAAAGGTGTGTTTGAGTAGTTGCAGGTCATTTTATCGATGTCAGACATGGAGTGAATGAATAGGGACACTGAATCGGGCCCCTCGGGATCCCTTTTTGTGGTTTCAATAGGAAGAAGAGACAGGCAGTAGATCTATAGTCACAAGTGTGTGGGTGTGTGTGTTGGAGTCAAGTTAAGCTCTAAAGCCTCTGAGCTCTCATGGGGTCTAAGGGATCATACAAAGGAAACCAATGGATACCCTGGGGACTGTTATAAAGTTCCATTTCACAAAGTGACAGTACAGGCTCATTCAGGTTGCTGCACATTCAGACCTCTGTGTGCACTGGGTTGTTCATGGGTGCTCAGAGCAGATGTGTTATGTCTGGAGTTGTGGTTTTTATGAGATCCATTTTCGCAGACATCTCTTCAGGGCCACTGTACTGTGACAGCACACAGACATGGACAGAAAAATATCTCAATTTTTTTTATCTTCACCCTTCAAAATCCCCCAAGCAGGCCAGGTTGACAGGCAATGCAGAGTGTTTGCCTGTGTCTTACACTGAAAGATACTGGTTACAAAACCTGGTGCCAGGTGGACCAGAATCAACGAAGAACGGCACAAGCAAAACAGCTGGCAGTGATAAACATTATGTTTCTCAGATGTAGTTTTAAAGGGACAATTCACTGCTAAACTGTAGTTTTGGTATCTGCAAAATAGCTGGCAGTGATAAACATTATGTCTCTCAGATGTAGTTTTAAAGGGACACTTCACTGCTAAACTGTAGTTTTGGTATCAGATACTCAGCAACTGGCATATGGGTCTAAAAGGATGTATGACAGGACAGGTTTCACTCGTGAGCAACTGCAGTGATTTGTTATCCATAAATGAGCTTGGTTTCAGTTCATTTAGATTAACACGTAAACACAAGACTAAACCAGTACTTTGTACTTCATGTATGAAGGTGATCATTCACTGTCCATCATAGTCTCCACAAAAAAATCCAGTTTCATGGCAAAATGTATAATAGTTACATTGGTCCACAATGCAAATTGTACTACTCTCACTATAATGCCTCATTAATCGTGACATTGCAGTGTTTTTCTTGATTGAAAATTGAAATTGAAAGTACATTGAAACGGAAAGTATGGTTATGTTTCAGTTGGTTAGGTTTAGGCACACAGACTAGGTGGATAAGGTTGGGAAAAGGAACAGAACAGTATCTAGACACAAACACAGCTTTCCTGTGCCTTTCTTTGTCGATCTATTGCTACAAAACTGCTGTGTAGCCACATTTTAGTGAAAACTAGGATGCAGCATTTCTTCATTTCAGGCTGGGTAGTCTATTGTAGTCACTCTGCAAATCTCCAGAAGAGGTCCAGAAGATCCTGGCAGCTGTAGCTATAGTTTGCAACATAAAGGTGCTCTGTTTTTCACAGTTGAAGATAAGTAATATGATAAAAGGGCTGAAATATCTGGTAATGAGATCCAGTTGCGTAAGTTGTGGCTGCAGCAGATACACTAGATGGGAGATCTTTCTATTGAAACTCGATTTTGTGTGTTTTCTCTGTCGTCCACTAATATACAAATCCACTTTAATCAAAATAAGATGCATTGAGCTTCTCATTGTGGCACATGGAGAAGAAAAACAGCTAACAAAAAGCTGCCTTGTAGTAAGGCAGTAATATAATGTGTCATGGGTCTGGGAGATTAGGCAGGCGGTTCTGCACTGCTTCAGAAGGACTTGCAGAGCATACATTAGAGGGCAATGATTTTTGAGTTTAAAAGGTTTCTTCAGTCTCTTATGACCTTTGGTGTTGTTTGAAGTGTCATCTTCCTGACATCAGTCAACACTGTGTGATTGACCTCACTCACCAACATGTATTAATACGAAGTTCAACTGGTGAAATTCAATCCAGCAAATCTCCTCTTCTCTCAGCTGTGCAGGGATACTGATATCCATGCTAGACACGTATGCATGTGCACACATACATGTATACAAACAGTTTTCATTTCTCTCTCACTCACCCCTTTTAGAATAAGCAGCTTTCATGCTGCTGCTTATGCACACTGAATGCTTGAGTTTGTGTTTGATAATCCATTTACCTGTGCTCCTGAATGTGCCACCAACGGCCTATTGTGGCTTGTTCTGGGTGGATTTACTACTCTGTTTTCAGCCACTGGTGGCCACCCAACACCAAGCGGATAGCTCAGAGACAAAACATTTCACTATTATTAATGGAGACATTTTTCATCTCACTTAGAAATATGTAACAGGAATGTTAAGCTACATGGGCTACATCAGAGAACCCAGATCACAGAGGATTCAGTGATTTAGTCTGACATCGGGACAGCCCTGAAATAACTACAATCAATTTATATCATATTTTTGAGAACCCATGATAGGATACCTGTCTCACTCAACATTAAAGAAAACCTGGTAATGGAGCATTGGCTTTGAGGAACATGCTATCTTGTTAAGATTTGAGACAGTGGTATGTTTGAAACTGAGTAGTTCAAACAAATTATCATCTGAACATGACTAAAAACAAAAGAGTTAACACCAGTTCTGAATGACCACGCTGAAAGGAGGAGCTGAAAACCCTGCTGTCATAGAGGGGTGAGATGCAATCAATTGTACAAATAGTTTATAATGGCACGCACGTTTGGACAGGCTCTCTGAGGCAGTCATAGTGTTGTACACACAAGAACAGAGGAAAAAAGCTGTGTGAAGAATGGAAAAACTGAGTTTGAGAGAGTTCAGAATTTGCCCCATTCAGATTCTGAGGCTATTTGTCAATCCAAAAGGCATTTCTGATGCCTTTTGGATTGACAAGAGGCTTTAAGACTTTTGTTATATGAATGATACGGAGTCTCATCTGGCTCCCTGGCAACCTCGCTGTGACAACATCTTTATGCAAAGCTTTAATGTATTAGTGAACTTTAGATATGATATAGGTGCATTTTTAAACTTTGAACAGAGCTGAGCTGTTGAGCTGCTGTTTCTCATCTACACAGCATAACACGTCAGTAAGTCAAGTCAAATCACCAGGTTTATTCTTGTAAATATGCTGCATTGATGCTTTAAACCAAAGATTCTACATTATCTTTTTAACATATTGCTTCCTTATGTTTTTTCCTGCAGGCTGCACACACATACATTTAACACTCACGACCTCACACTAAACTATCTGCTCATTCACCCACGCACACAAAATATAGTCTGACCTGTTGTTGTGTACTGACCTGACTGTCCATGGTCTCCTGGGACAGTAGCAGCATCCTCCAACATTTGACATTGCGTGAGGCACTGACTACACACTTCACTGCATTTCTTTTATACCCACTGATCCCAGTGCCAGAAGTAATTTAAAATTTAGCACACTCTCTTGTCATTTGGTTTTCCATGAAACACACATTCATTATTGAAAATGGCTCTCGGTAAAATAGAAGATATATACACAACGGGCAAAAATTATACAGTAATCAAACTGAGGCAAAAGCAAGAGGTATTTGCTTCAATGTACAAGTTATGAGAAAAAACACAAATCAATTAAGAGTTGTCATACATGTATCCTCTAAGAATAGCCCAGATGTCTTGCTGTTGTTGACGGACAACAGCACATCTAGATAGCTTGTACTCTAGTTTTCCTTTGCGGTGTTTTGTAAAGTGGTAAACTGCTCAAAGGTCAGTACTCTGGGAAAACAACTTATGGAGAAAAACATAATATCATATTACAACAGAGAACAGAGTGATGAATGGAAATTTTCAGTGTATTCATTAATAAATCACATTGTAGTTATTTTTTGATGGTGCCATTAAATTTCATACACTGTACATAAAAATTAGAATTATTTGTAGTCAGGTCTGTTACTTCCTGATGGTGGAAAGTGGGGTTGAGAACACAGAGTGCAGCTCCAGGCCATGGCAACATTTTCACAGACGCACGTTAGAAGATTAAATTAACAGCGCACATCGGACAGATCCATCTTTAAAGCGGGCCATCATTCCCACTAGCCTAAGGCCACATGGCTTTTCAACAATCACAGAGGCCTATTACAGTGCAGGGATGGTAATAAACCCGTCATGCTTGTTAAATAGTGGGGGGTAACAAAGAATAAATGTTGAGTAAAAGCTGGTAATAATGATGACGTTCACTGTTTTTATTATGTGCTCCAATAAGTTCTTGTAAATTGAATCAATTGAATTTGGCCGTTGTGGGTAATGACTTCAATGAAAAATGCTAATGGAATGATACTGAGAAAAAGACTGGGAGTGTAGTCAGAGTCAGGTCTGTGATTCTACGAATAGATGATAGCAGGCTCATGTGTCAGGTTGCACTGGGATGACTGGAAAGTTCAGATGGTGTATTATTGCACATTTATTCTGATATATAATGAAAGGAAGGACAAAGTCATAGTACGTTAAAGTTTAGGAAGACAATTTCCTCTGTTTAGTAATAAATATCTATACCAGCCTCTGGACAGTGTGAACCATGATGTCACAGAGGTCAGAGTTCAACCTGGCTGGAGCCAAGAGGACACTTGACGCCTAGGTCATCATTAGTCACAGAACAGGAAGAACTACTAGACATTAGTGGGGCATTAAAGAAGGGGTTGTTTGAGGGTAAATGGGTTAAAGGCGTCATTATCAACGCAATGATGTATGAATGTTCACTCAGCCATACAATGATATCATTCCTCTCTTTTGCATGCTGAGAAAATGTTTTCTTCAAAGAGTGAAACGGTTTTGCTTCATAAAAGTTTCTAGATGTTGCTCAACTTTGTTGTAATGATTTCTAACTTATTTTGGGGCATTAGGACTAAAAATACCACACTCTTCTTCACTGTCTGAAGATGTGTCACAGCAAATCCAGTAACCTCTTGTTTCCCAGGGCACAGCCATGAGCTATGTTTAGATCTTAAGTTGAAGTTACGCAGAGGTCACGACCGTAGACAGGCAGCAGGTCACAGCCCCAGTGACCTGTCTACATTTCCTCCATATGCATGTTATTTTTCAGGCATGTTTGAGATGTGGATTGCGTTGCAGTGGACAGCCTGTTTAAGGCACCGAAGAGAGAGTGAGACGGCTATGGAAACGGCGAGACCATGGCATAATAAATATCAGCAGGAGCCATCTAGTGTATGAACCACAATAGCAGCAAAAATTCAAAAGCCACAATATGAAACGTGCAGTGAAGGAGGAAAAAATATGACAAAAAGTACAAGGATATGAGAAAATGGCATGGACATCCAGCAGACAGCCTGTCGGAACAGAAACTTATTGGTACAAATCAGTGCCGTCAGCCCCTTGGCTTAGCAGAGCAGAAGACCTGGAAGCTAATTTATATATCAGTTTTGGTTTTCCATGGCTGCCTGGAACCTCTCAGCCTATTATAAAATCCTCTGGGAAAGCAGCGGTTGTAGCTGGAAAGTTATTAGCCTGTTCTTTTTTGCTGTATTGCTTGTAACCCAACTCTTTCACAGAGTATTTATACTGAAATGGGTTTATTGTCTTTACTCCTAGTTTTTATGTATGAGTGAAAGTAACCATGAATGCATCTATAAGTAAGGGGGTGGTTTATCTGTAATGATCTAATGAACATCATTACAGTCGGAGCAGTTTTGCAGTATGTGTTCCAGGGTATCTCTTCCTCTCCTACTTGCATTCAGAGCCTCTTAAAAGCTCCCAAGATGCAAAATTAGTCGCAGGTACATGAATATTAAAGATCAGGCTATTTAAATACTTTACAAATAATGCTGGGTATATACAAAGCCATTTCCTGACTCATTGTCATTTGTCATACCCCCTCAAACCCCTCTGCACTGTTTATTGCTTTTCTGTCTCTCCATCTGCCTGTAGGGCAGATCCAGCTTCTTCAGGAAGAGAAAAAATAGATTTAAACACTGCTCACTGTCGTGGCTGCCTGCCCGAGCCCCGGATGACTTCAGGGGTAGAGATTTAAAATACCGAAGTAAAGACAGGGAGAGAAAGGGAAGGGAGGATAAATTAATGTCAGGTGAGTTAAATGGAAACAAGAACATCAAGGTATAAAAAGAGAGTGGAGAAAGAGGTAGAATAGGTGTGAGATTGGAGTCAGAAAAACTGTACCAGTGTATAAAAAGTATTTTTGGGAATGGGACAGTGGAGGGAGTACTGTATCTGTGGTGAACTCTAGTGAACCTTCTGCTGAGAATGACTCTGTCAAAGAGAGAGCATTTGAGATAGGCGTATTTTTCTCATCTCCTCTGGCTTCCTCTTTCTCCTGCACCTCTTACCAGCTTTGAAAGTCTCACTTATGTTTCTATTCTGTCTAAAGTTAGACTCTCATTCCTGTAACAGGCTTTAAGGCTTGAGTATTTGGGACTGTTTTATTTAGTGTACTGTTTGTGGATATAGTTTGTATAATTTGGTCTCTCTTCTAAATGAGCTCTTGATCTCAGTGAAACTTCCTGATTAGTTACGCTTTCTTTAAATGAAGAAGGCCACTGACAAAGAAACTTCACCAAGAGCAACGTTATAAGCCTACAGGATATAGTTATTTCTTGTTTTGTGAGATGTTCCTGGAACTCTGGCTTCCTCCCACAGTCCAAAGACATGCGGTTTAGGTTGAATGGCGACTCTAAATTGCCCATAGGAGTGAGTGTGGGTGTGTGTGTGGCTGTCTGTCTCTATGTGTCAGCCCTGTGATGCTGACCAATGAATGGATGGAGGTTTTTGTTGGTTCACCTTACAAAAATGGGTGGACCAACCATTTAAACTGACCTCAGATAGAGGTCTTCTCGGCTTTCGCATATTGTACTAACAAATGTCAATACATATACAGTGCCTATGTATATGTATTGTACTTTGCTAAATCAATATAAATACAGACATGCAAGTAGAAACAGGATCTTTTGTCATTGTTGTATAACAGCAAAATACATAAAATACAACAAATATAGTATATGTGTGTGTGTGTGTGAGTTCCTGTTCCTATTTAGTCAGTTTAGCTCTGGTATAACAGACCTTTTCCAGTGTCGGAACCTAGAAAACCATAACAGAACTTATACCCTTGTTCTGCTTTTTGTCCCTATTGCCCTCCGCCCGCTGTTCTTGGGGCTAAATTTCACACGCCTTAGGAGGTAGTACTGTACTAAATCAAGCTCCAGGTACTTGAGAGGTGAGGGGGTGACTGCTCGCAGCGCTGTCGTCCATAACTGTTAAACATAAGCATTGTCATATCTCAGTATGGTGTGCAGACACACACTCTTACTGAATTAAGGGTAAAACTGGAGTGCAAAGTGGCGAAGATGTCACGTTTCTGCATTTCTGTGTTCTGCTGCTACAACAGCTGTTTGATAAACTGCTCATACACTTTCCATTCCTGGCAGATTTTTTTACACCATGATTAAGCATCGTGGTTGCTGACTCAACGCTCTGTGCTCAGCTGTGCAGTGAGGAGCGCATCCCTGCCCTCAAGTAAACAGTGACTGACACAGGGAAACATGCAGTGGAAAAGCAAAGTGTAACTCTGCTCAGCTGTGTTCGTGGCTGGCGCTTCAAAACCCAGCCGGTATGGTGCCCATTTGTGCCCGATGGGCGAGGTCTCTGTTCCATTTAAATATGGCACAGAAAGCGGCACACGCATGCATATTTCTTTCATATCGCTATTGTGTCATCAGATGATCAGCTCCATTTCATCACTTCATGTGCAGCCTGCCCTCCATTTAGAATTCCTGCCCTTACTGCTACAGTACATAACAAGCAGCACACCTGCATGACCAAATGGAACACGGCTTGTGTGTCAGCCTTGTGTAAACGGTGACAACACAGAGAAAAATACAGTGAAAAGCAAAATGGAGCTGACCACATCATCAGGTTCCACTGGGTTATGATTATAGGAAGCTCCAACTTACAGCTCATTAAGGGGGATATTTACTAAACCTGTCGCAAATTATCAGGCACAGGAAATATTGTGGTACCTCAGTTTTTTAATTTAGCGGCATAATTCCCTCTGTTGCAGTGGTGGTAAATCAGGCGCTGAGGGTATTTGTTTAAATTTCCATTAGAAAATATGAACACGTGCAATTTCACTGTTGATTGCCAAATAAGGAGCCGCAAAACCTCAGTAAATATCCCCCTACATTACTGTGCTGGACAAATGCTTTGTGTGTACCTACCTGCTGTATGAATTCTGTAGCAGAATACTTGGCAGTGTTCTGTACAAACATGTTTCTATAGTGATATGCATGAAGCTCTGAGTAATTTTCCATCAAAGGAATTATGTATAGCCTTAATGAGTGTTTGCTTTTGTGTGTGTGCTGTCTCTACTCCTTTCAGTTAGTGGTCCCTTGTAGTCTCATTAAATGTGATGTCTGGCAGGCAGTGCTCCACATTCCCAAGGTGTGGTGGTGGGAGCTGGCTTAAATTTCACATTTCTTTGTGTTGTGTGTGCATGCAGGCAATGTACTGTTTGTGTTCATGGATGATCCCATAACTGTCCACACAACTGGTCAACCTCCTGTTGTACCCGGTACTTTTTACCATACTGACTCTGAGAGACGAGGCAGTCCAAGTAACTACAAAACAGTGCTGATTTATTCCATGAATACAGGTAAAAATTAACATTACACGCTCAGATATCTTGCACCTCCAACATGCTCGCAGGCAGATGTAAGATGAAAGACCCTGAACCTCCCAGGCCTATACATTATATCCCCTCGGTTGGGCTAGCCCCATACTACACAGAAACGTCAACCGAGACGTCTCTGTTACCAGCTTTGCAGCTGGACATAGCAGTAGTCAAAACAGGAAGCAAATCAATGTGTGTGTCTGTTGATTAAGTGGTGTGTAGCTAAAAACATTCTCACGACCTCTAGTACATGTCGTGACTTAAACATAAGAACATATTATGGCTAAGGCTACAGTTATACACGTCATAATAATAATATTAAACCCCCTGTCTGCTGACAGTCATCAACTCTTCTCTCTAGTATCCTTGACCAGATGTACCCTGTAGAAACTCATAAGCATGACTAAGCATTTAACAGTCTAACTAGACATCCTATCTCCACTAAACATTTCTAATACATAAAGTATCTATCTAATATCTATCTGACTAAAAATACCTAACACTCCCAACAAACACATGCTTTGTTTTTGTAACCTGAACACACATGGCCCTGTTTTTTTAAACTCCCTATGTCTACATGAGTGTATGTGCTACCCTGTGTGTGTCTGTTTATGTGTGTGACAAGCACAAGTTTTTGAATATAAATGTACAGTATAGCACACTTAAAAGGAGCCTAGACATAAACGTAAGCAGCAAATGCTGCCACCCAAAAATAAATAAATAAATAAACTGAAAAGGCAGCCAAGGCGATTTGAGTTTGTAAGTCTTGTGAAATGTTGGCAAGGGGGAAATGTTTTATTACAATTATTTTCCCGCTTGCATTTCCTTGTCTGTATCACTTTGTCTCCCATTTTTCTTTGCTGCTAGTCTCTTAATCTCTCTTTCTTTGACTGGTTCACCTCAGTAGAAGGTCACATTTTTCATGTGCCGGTGTGGAGGTTCCCACTCTGGCGCTACTTTTTGGGAACATCTGACAAAATAGAGCCACAGCCGTGGGTGTCTGAATCAGCAGAGTACAAAGCTTTCAGAGAGCAAGGAATTGTTTGGTCTGCTGCACTGACACAGTCAAATACACACGCTGTTTAGATAGGACAAGGTGACAGTGCTCTTCATGGTGTAGCTGAAATTCTGACAAGGCTGGGTTATGAGAAAGTCAGAAACTCACTTCATTCACCGGCGAGTGTCTCAGGTTTGTAGCCATGGTGTGTTATAAAGCAAGAGGAACCTCCATGACTGTTTATAATAAGTGCTGTAACAGGCAACAAGATTTTGTTGTGATTTAGAAGCACTGAACCTCCCTGCTTAAGTATCATTGAGCAAGGTGTTGAATCCTGATAGCTCATTGTGGTGACAGGCTTAAAAATGTTTTTCCTCCCCTATAATGCAGTATCACATAATACCAACACTATTTTTGCATGTGATTAAGTTTAACATCAAATTAAAATCAGTGTTCTGTAGCACAAGTTGGCACACGTTGCGAGTTGTATGACCCTTTATAAAAGGATAAATATGAAATTTAACAGAAGACAACTAGTTTTGGCAAACCTTTTTCACTCTGAACAAGTCTCATATTTGCAGAATACAGTACATGCTTATCAGAAATGCCAATAGGTAATCATCCATCCATCCATTATCTATACCACTTATCCTGAATAGGGTCGTGGGGGTGCCGGAGCCAGTCCCAGCTGACATTGGGCGAGAGGCAGGGTACACCCTGGACATGTAGACAACCAACCACACACACTCCCATTCACTCCCAGGGGCAATTTACAGTCACCAGTCAACCTAAGCTGCATATCTTTGGACTGTGGAAGGAAGCCAGAGCACCTGGAGAGAACCCACACAGAAAGGCCCTTGGTCGGCCTGGGCTCGAACCCGTTGTTCCGCCCCTATAGGTAATCATATTAGTTTTAAAAAGGTGTACCTAGTAATTTGTGTGCATGTGCAGCACTCTCTACAGTCTATGTGTGTCTGTGGTAATACGACAGATACAGTTTGTGTATGTGGCAGGAAATGCACTGGAGGTGAGTTGATAGGTGCAGACAAGATCAGTGTAACCAGCCAGTGAGTAGCTGTGGCAAAAGCTTAACATAACTAAGCAGGTGACACATCAGCTCAAGAAGCATCACACCAACAGGGTGCACATATACAGTCAATGACCACACATACATACATACATGTAAGCTTCTTTTTGGGCACCCACACACATACCAGGTGTGCACTTGACACATGGTGATGATTGCATGCAAGGATGACTGATACACAGACCCTTACTGGTGAGAATAGCGGCTCGACTGGGCATATGGGGATCATCACTCACACCTAGAAAGCTAGCGATAGCAGTGGGAGAAGATCTGTGGTTTTCATTGGGGCCTGGGGCTCTGGCCTCTTAGTGCACATCACAGGCAATCACTAAATAAGCACACCAATAGCTGATTAAAGGAGAAAGGCTGAGAGAAATACACAGATGGATAACAGAGCGAAGGAGAGAAAGTTTAACTTCATGAATCTTTGTGGAGTTAGTGAAGAGAGAAACATCACACCTTTGTTAGTGGTTGCTCACTCATCTGATTCAGAAATCAAAATGGAGCAGGTAGCATCTGATGGGACCAGAGAGGTGTTGTCCCAATTTATTTGACAGCGCCTCGGCTGAGTCACCGGCATTTTCAACTCACCTTTTATCTTCAGATCCATCCTATCCACAAAAGGGCCTCATCGATCAGCGACTGCCCTGAATAAGATAAACAAGGTAGATCAGAGTCAGATGAAATGATTAAATAGAGGAAGAGGAGAGAAAGTGTTAGATCTCTGAGCTGGTAAAAAGGTGCTGTCATTACATGATGACCCCGGCAAGGATTATTCAAGGCGAAGCAGCTCTGACACAGCAGGGCTGTACAGGTCGAGCTTTGATGTGAAGGCATGAAGATATAACATACTTTAACAAGTACTCTGTACATGGTCACTTTTTTATGCTCATACTCGCACACCCTCTCTTGAATTATTCTCATATTAAATATTTAGCTTTAGAAAAATATGCTTCAAGTGATAAATACTGAACAGGCCTAACAGGCACAAACCCTGGGCTCTGCAGCATCAAGGGCCCCCCCTAAGAGCCTCTGTTTGAAGTATTGGAAGGTCACAGGACTCAGTAAAAAGTGGCGATAAGCTGATCGTGTTTTTCATCATAATTTATAATTGCCAGCATTATTATTGAAAGTCATCATTTGAAGACAGAATAAAATCATAACATGTTTAACTGACAAAACTGATATTTGTATTTCATTTCTGAGTTCACGAGAGAGAAAATGCCAATTTAATTCAATATATGAATACTTTTTGGCAAGGTCCAAGGTAAGTGGATAGGAAAATTAAAACTAGATACTGAACAAGTCCCAAATTATTCTGGAGACATACTCTAGACTCTGTATGCCTCTACCTGGTTTCTCACTGATGTGTGATCTTTCACAACCTGCAGCCACAACACTGAGTCACCCTTTAGGATTATGTGGTTGTCGACCTATAGGCAGGATTATCTGCAGGACAGGATTTTGTCTGTTTCCCTGCTGCATTAATTTAAATGTAAAATAAGTCAAACCTGAAGAAAAGTGTTTCAAGGCAGGTTTGTAATGTATGTGAAGGTTTGTGATGTGTAAGAAAACACTTTCTGCTACTGTATATAATAGTTCCAGTAGGAGGAGTGTGTCTGCTGTCTAGTTATATCTCCTGCTACAGGTTTGTCACTGCAAACACAGAGAGGAGAGAGAGAGAGAGATGGGGTGGGGGTGTGGATTAATGTGCTCATTATGGAGACGATTCGGCTCATTACAGTTTTGATGCTGATAGATATAATCCAGCACTCTGGTAATAAAGCTACAAGTGTCCTGATTGGCTATTTTTAATTGCTCTGACAGATTAGAGAAAATACCCTAGTCCTGTCCTAAAGCCTGGTACTATGTCATTATCCAGCATATATAAACATTTATCCAAGAATTCAATGTTTGTACAACTGACATAAAGACAGCAATTTATGGGTTTAATGGTTGTAAATTTTTGGGCAGTGCTGGAATAAATGAGGTCAATTTATATTAAAGGGACTGTATTTTGCTCATTTTCTGGTTTATATTTTTATTTCAAGGGTGTACTAGGATGTGGGGGGGATCGGGGGGCTGGAGCCAGTCCCAGCTGACACTGGGCGAGAGGCAGTGTACATCCTGGGCACCTCACCAGTCATGGGGCTGGCATGTAGACAAACAACCACACACGCATTTATAGTTGCCAGTCAACCTAAGCTGCATGTCTTTGGACTGTGGGAGGAAGCCAGAACCCCCAGAAGGTTTTATAAAGCATTATTGTTACTGTCCTTTTAAGACATGTCACATCTAAAATCCTCATGGTGCAGGTTAACAGGGGTGATAACAGGGGTGACTAAGGTCAAGGGGAGAGCTGTCCGTAGTTTATCAGTAGGTATGAGGGAGAACAGCAGGGGTGATATGGAGGCGGTGGTGAGGTTGGAAAGATAGGAATAAATAAGAAAGAAATTTACTATGGCAGCATGAACGTGGAGAAGGAGGTGAGGGAGCATGTTGAGATAACAGCGGTGGTGGTGGTATGGTGGGAACAGGAGACAAGTTTATCTCAGCCACTGAATGTCCTCCATTGTCGGGGTCCCAGCCTGCTGGCCTCCGCAAATGTGCTTTAGATGACAGAGGGGGAGTGGGGAGGAATTTGACGATGTGCAACGCTATCTCTCGATCTTCACCCGCAGCTGCTACCAACCAATGTCCCTCCTCCTCCTCCCTTCACTTCTCTTCCCTCACACTCTTGGAGTCTGTGAATCCATTTGAAGTGTCACTCAACTGAGAACAAAGACACACACTAGTTGCTCTCCCCTGATTACAGTCTTTATGCTAAGCTAAGCAAACTATCTCTGGATCCTGGATATTCAGTGTGCAAGTATGAGTGGTATTGAAAGTGCAAAGGATATTATTTCCAAAAAATGTGTAAATACTGCCTAAACAAAAATGCTAACAACAACACAACATGCGACATCTCAACAAAAACTTCCAACTGCTGCTCAGTTTTGTTGTCATCCCTCTCACTAGCTAGGAATCACTTTGGTTAGGCATGTGTGCTGTTGAAGGACAGCACTCAGTTAAGATGCTATGTTGGACTCCAGTCAAATTTCCATTTACAGTGCTCATGTTTGCTTATTGTGTGCGTCGTGTGTTTGGTTTTCTGATACCACAACATCTGTTGGCTGGTTGTCACTATGTTTCTGATTTCTGGGCCTCTCAGTGGCACATGAGCACACCATAAGTTAACCACTAGACTTCTTATATTTGATTTGAACTGCATCACTACACAACAGTGCTGCAATACAGCACGCCATTTGCATGAAGACAGTATGCTAGTTTGGTCATTTTTGACTTTTAGAAACAGCTAATCTGCTGGAAAAAAGGAGATTTAGATTCAAAATGGATATAACCACAACTGAGAAACGGGGCAAAATATTGCCAGTGAGCATCAGGAAGTGATGCAGTTCGAAATAGAACAAAAAAAAAAAAGAAACTTTCGCTCCCCTGAAACTGACAGCGTCTGTGCCGTGTGTGCTGTCAACCTGTTTGGAAGAGGATATGACAAATCTCATTGTAAACCACCTGACAGCTGAGCCCCTGTCCTATAATAAGTAACTTATTTTGTCCAGTTGCTATGGATACAGATGGCACAGAACTGGGCCGGAGCAATGGTAATAGACAGAGGAGGTTGGGGTGATGTGAATCTGTTTGTGTGGGTAAAGGGCAGTTAATGTGACACAGCAGTCACTGCTCTGATAATAGGATGGCAGGTAACAAACAGCAAACATACACAGTGTCAGTGGCAGTCGGAGCAGTGAAATGGGCAGCAGATAAATATTTTTCAAGCACCACAGTCTGAATATGCATAAATATGTATTCGACAACTACCAGAAATTTGCAGGACTTCTTTGTTCTACTCTGGCTTACAATTTTTACCAATTGTGTGCATGTATAGAAGTGTTGTATGAAATTATGAACTGGGCTGTAATATCTGTAAAATCTTATTTAACATAAATAGACTTATTTTGAAGAATACACTGTTTATTATCTTAATTTGTAGAAACTTCTGTTCTGTTCTAAGTCTTTTGTTCATTCACTCTTCACAGGATATAGTGGTTACACCTGTAAAGGAACTACAGTGTTATGAGCATCCTGCTCACTTTACCATAACATAGTAGCTACAGTAGGAACTGGAGGAAATGCTTGAAATAAATTTAGCATTGCAGAACCATCCAGGTGTTAAGCAGTGTAAAAACATGATAGCACTCTTCTCTTTATTATAAATATGAAGTGCTACTGAGGGAACGAACAAGCCTAATGGCACAAGAGTGTATCGTTAAATATCAGTGAGCTTGAACATTAAAAAAGCATCACTGTGCAAACTGCTAACTCTTAAGTGGTGGCTTATTCACTATATTTTATTGAAGTAATCGTATCAACACAACAATACAAAAGCCTTGGAGCACTGAAAACCTTATGAAAGTAAAAGCACAGAGTATTATCAGTGCTCATTATAGAGAAATATTATTATTAGAGTGTTAATACATCTATGTACAAATAGCATTTTATTGGTGCTGGAGGTCAAGGTGGAGCTTAACTACTCTATATACTGTTACGTAGTTTAGTCCAGTCGTTCCCAGCCTTTTGTAAGGGTCAGGCATCCTTCAAAAAAGATCTGACACGTTGGATAATGACTGTTGGGGCATCAACACAAACTTCTGCTCTATTCAATGATATTCATTTTTGGATATTTCTGTAATCTTAGCTTTCTTGTGAAATATTTTCTCTGAGAATACAGATGAAGTGACCTCACCAGTACACTTCATCTACTGGGATCTACTGGTTTGTTCCTGGAAGACATACTTTATAAACTTATCTAAAACCTTAATGTGTGAAGTAACTAACAGCTACAGTACGGTGCAATTACAAGTGGAATAGAAATATAATGTAGCATAAAATGGAAATACATAAAAATTGTCCCTGAGAGCACAATGTGAGTTGGTGTTTCATTGGTCCTGAGAGTCTGTCACATGGTGAACACAGTTGTTCTGTTTACATGCTGTGGCCATGGCAAAGGATTAGTTACACAACAACAGACCCTGTGTTATACATACAGCAACACTCATGGACACAGACATATTGTATAATGAGAGGAATGGACAGATGAAGTGTCACCTCTTATTAAAGATCATTTCCAGCCATAGCCTCTCTCACCCATCAGCGCCTCTTCCTTGTCCTGCTTCACATGTGGACAAACCATTATCACCAAGCTCTCTGACACTTTTCTAGATTGTCGCTAACCTCCTGACAGTGTGGCCACTCTTGCCCCAACACCACAAGCATGCATTGGCATATATGACATGCGCTAACAATTGGACAAGGTCCCCAGCTGTCCTGTCGCTTTCACCAGCTGCTAAGCCTTAGACTACATTAGGCTAAACCATGTGAAGTATTCTGCTCGTGTTTGTGTGTGTGCATGAACATACATCATACGTAACCATGTCTGTCTTTAGCCAATGGCAAATGCTTTTAGCCTTGTCTCTACAGCCATCTAAAGTAGATTGAGTATTTGCCTTTGACTCCTGTGGACAGGGGAAGCGTGTGAAAGGAGATCATTTGGAGTATGCATGCATAGATACACAATAACAGTCAAAAAGAGAGGAAATAGAGGAAGATGGGGAAATAAAGAGAGGAGAGCAGCAGAGCAGATTGGGTGTGAGAGCAAAGAGGAGTGGGGCTCGCTAAGCCACACTGCTTGGCTCTTTACAGAATGTGGAAAATGAATTTGAGACTGCCACGTAATCATCTTATCCTGGGACTGTGGTTGGTCCCTCACTTACACAACGCTCACACCATCTGAGAGCCTTTCATTTAGCAGGCTGCGAGACTTGATATTCCACATCTACTGGCTGGCTTACTACAGCTGGCCTCAGCCACATACGCACATCTAATCTCTAATCACGCCTGCTGCTCTATAACTGTGTGTGTGTGTAGGTGGGTGGGTGGAATTGAGCTAGGCAAAGAGGTTACAAAGGGTTGTGTGTGCATTTTTGCTTGAGTGTTTTTATTGTTCCTCTGCAAATGGTACATGTGTGCTGCAGTAGCTGCATCCTGCTGTTACACCAAATATATCTTTCAGTCTTGTTGTGGGATGGAAACACTGTATGTTTTTGTGTCTGGTTACATCTTAAGAAGCGGTTAGTTCTCACATAATGCTTGTCTGGGTAACTGTCTCAACATCCCTGGCATTTTATTTTATTTTTTAAATGTATTTTATTGTTTGAAATTTGACAGTACCAGTGTACGAAATCTGAAAGGTTGCAGTAAACATTTAAATGTTAGCAAAAAATGCTTGACATTTAAACAGGTTTTTATCTTAAATGGCCATCTGAGACGCAGTAGTAAATAGAAAGTGTCCATCTTGAATGAGAAAGCCACTTTTGTGATTCAGTTAAAATGTCTTGAGTACACATGTTCCTTCTTAACAATGTGCTCCTTCATCTTTTAGTAGTAGCTGCTTGTTTAACCACTGGAGTACACCAGTGTTTAAAGCAATATTTAAAGGTGTATTAACCAAGATTTTATACATTGTCTGATAAATCAAGTGAAAATGGGACAGCTATACTACCCCCTTCATTCACTCTGCTTCCTACAGTCTTTGTTCTTATTCCAGTTTCTCTGCTATGTGTTGTCAGAGTTCAGTCTTTAAATTAGTCCCGCCTGTCACCAGGCAAGGGTTATGAGAAGCGTTTTTCAAACAGTCATTTCAAACAACCAGCCATGGAGGAGCCCTCAGCAGCTAAATGTCTAAAACACTGGCTGCCAGAATGAAGAGGCCACGTTCGTATGCAGAGTGGACCAAAGAACAAGCAAAAACCCGGGTTGTTTTGAGTTTCACTGGGCCCTTGGCCAGCTACAAAAAAAAAAATTGGTAGAGTAGCTATGTAGCTGTAACTTTTGAAAGGGATAACAACACAGTTTTTTGTCACACAAAAGAAACGTTTAAATGATTAACAACAAAATGCATCAGCTTATGGCAGCAACATTCTTAACCACCTTTCACAGTCAGTGAGGTCATTCAAACCTGCAGCCACTTAGGGTTTTTCTGTACTGCTGCATCATACTAGTGGAGAAAAACTCCACTCTTGGTTACACCTACACTATGTCAGGTGTGTGCAGTTTGAGAGGTTTCATACATTTCATGAGTTTATTTTGGGATATGATGTTGCATGAAGCTGATGTGTAGCCACTTACCCTCAACCCACTAATTCTACTTAATGTTACATTTAGCTGCATTTCGTTAAAGAGCTGTTGAAAGTCCATAGAGATGGGGTGTAAACTGCATTCAGTTATAATTGGGAGCATAAATATAGTCAGCTTGCCACTCTCGTACCTTAAAATCCAACATTTACTCTATGTTCTAGAGCTGCACAGCATTAAGGTCTATTATAGTTGCTGTCAGCAGAGATCAAGGTCTTTGCTACTTCTGTGATGTACATGCTCTTTGGTAATTGTTAAGAGCAAATGTAAAACTGAAGCATTTAGTCTTTTATTCTGAGGAACACAAATTAAGATATGACACTTAACACTCCTACAGTATTTTGTACTTGCATGTTTTAATACAGCTGCATGAAGATCTGTCATCTTAGCAATAAAGCTAATAGCAATCAGTACCTTTTCCGACTTTCTCAGGGAATACAAAAGTCTAGACAGAAATTATTGCAACATTGGCAAAGGTTCAGCTGAAGTTACTAGACTAAGCTACTTTGGATAACACTGAAAATATGGAAAGGAAATGTTAAGGACATGCAGTATGACAACCTGTGAGGTACAAAAACAACCACACACTTTTGATTTAGCTGAAGTCAGATTTCATTAGTCTTGTGTATATTTCCTTTTGATTAACATCTGTCCTCTTTAGAAAACATCTCTGTGTGACATACGTCACAAATCTGCTGCCCTGGCCCTGCTTGTCACTGCGGGGATGAAAACTGCTGAGAATCCACAAATATATTTGTCTTTGTGGTAATAAGCAAATATTTTCAGGCATAAATCTCAGTGATTCTTTTTAACGGGGTCACCGGAGTCAATCCTGGCAAAGGCGGGGTACACCCTGGACAGGTCGCCAATCCATCGCAGGGCTAACACATAGACAAACAACCACACACACACTTTCTAACACTGGCCACTCAATGGTGGCCAGTGTTAGAAAGTATTTGCATTACATAACTTGATGCACTAACAAAACAAACATTTCAACAATTGCAGCATTCTGCTGACAGCTTTTATACATAAGAAATACAGTTGTGATCTGGGCATGAGGTCTCTATTTTACACAAAAAGTAAGCATGACCACAAAAAAAGCAAAGCACCTGCAGCACCAGTCAGATGTATAAAGCTGAGAATTCTCTTTACAGCTATTCTTTTGCATAATAAAAAAGGGAAGTA
>NW_018127914.1:4013960-4015606 GCF_001952655.1 Monopterus albus
TTAGTAAGGAGAGGGAGGAGGTAGGATGGACAGTGTCTTACCTCTCCAGTTGACTGGGGTCAGGCTGCACCACCCCTCCTATTTCTTTGCAGAAGGCCAGTATCAGTGTCTCTCTTCACAAGCACTCCTGAGGCTAGCACACACAACAACTAATGTATGAACAGAAGTGAAAACAATACCCCCTTCTAACATTAACATTTTAATTGAACCAAATTTTATTTCCTGTTGGAGTGTTTGCTTATATCAGTAACTGACAAGGAGTCCATGTCCAAGTCCATGTTGTTCCATAGCAATGCAATTACATCAAAATACTACAGTAAAAATAAGACATATATCCAAGGTATAATTTTAAATATTTGCTGAACAAATTAGTTAACGTTATCTAATGTTAATGAACTAAATAGCACTACCGAGGAACATGAAAAGAAATGATGTGCCATTAAATAGAAAATACTACATACTGTATATAAAACGCGTAAACCAGCTTAATGGTACTTACATTTTAGGTTTTATCAGCCAAAGATTTAGTTTAGCGTTGCCTGTACCTGTATCCCATCATTGAGGTCTACTTGTGTATTTATCTGCTTCGACTCGACGTCTTTTCGCGCGCAGCATCAACTCGCGCAATGCATTTTCACGCACAGCCACGAAGAAGACGTCTGAGAAGACCTAATGTGTAGCTAACTAGGTAGCACCCAAACGTAGCAAGATGGACGCAAAATCTAAAAACTCTCCAATTCAAACACGGCGAACGATGCGGAATAGAAATGCAGAGTCAGCAGACAAATCTGCCACAAAAGAGGGCAAGTTTATCGTTTACCGTTATCTAACTAGCCATCTTAATGGTGAATCGTTTCATTATTAGCCATGCCCGCTAGCTAGCTACAGCTAACATAAGATATATAGGTAACTTCTAAAACCAGGCCGACTTTCATTGTGATAAAACATGTTTAAGTTTTCAGAAGTAGTGGTAGTAAGCATTCTCTCCCAGTTGATAATTATTATTGTTAGCCTTCAGTGCATCTGCAGGTGAAGGTTTTAATGCCAACAATGTCAAGAACGCTAAAGAGGCACTTATGAATGAAGCGTCCATTACACAAAAAATAAACACTTCCTGCAGGCTGTCATTTTTGTATCCTAATAATTATTTTTGTTCTTCTTCTTCCATAATCTTTGATTCATTATTGAATGCTACTGTGCCTTTGCCATTATTGTGTGTATATAAACAAATGTTTTTTAATGATGGAGGTGAGTGTTGGCTGTTATTAATGAATTATCTGATCATTATTCTACATACATTTTGTGTTATTGTAGGTGATCAGATTGCAGTGGCCCCAACAGTGACTGTGGCTTTTGCTAAAGCAGAACTTCTTAAAGCCAAATCAGAAATGAACATGTACAAGTTGAGGGTAGAGAACCTGGAGGAGAAGGTAGAAGCTTTGACAAAGGAAAGAGACTTCCTTAGGACTCAACTTTCTGATGGTGAGTGAAGCTACAGATACTGAACCCATTTTGTTATGCCTTACACATCATTATCTGTGTTTTGCAGTGTCAGATACATGTCCATTAACTTTAAAAGGGAGCTTCTCCCATTTTTGGAATTCATAAAGAGCAGTGAGGAAAAACAAGTGAGCCATTAGGAATTT
>NW_018127914.1:4018267-4018752 GCF_001952655.1 Monopterus albus
TCATGTTTTATTTTGTTGTCATTTGTGTATATGTGTAAAACGTTCAAGTTGATGTAATGGACAGTCGATTCTTGTCTCCAGAATGCACGAATTTGAAAGTAATTGATAAATCCAACTTGGTTTGTTAGGTCTCAAGAAACTATCCCAGAGACACTACACTGAAGATCACAAGAGGGGGGAAACATCTAAGAGCATAATCTCCTTACAGGATTCAGGATCTCACTGTTCAGACTTGGATAGCTCTGATTCTTCACTGGACAGAAAGAAGAAGAGGAAATTTCAGAAGGAATCCGATTCTGAGTCAGACTCAGAATCGGATAGCTCTGATTCCTTTGTGGAGAAGAAGGAAGAGGAAGTTGAGGAAGAAGAAGAAGGGGAAGAAGGCTAAGAAGGAGAAAAAAAGCAAAAAAGAAGGAACACATCACTACCGTCAGCGGGGTATGTGAAGTATATTTGTTTTGTTTTTAAATCGAGTCATGTTAGAA
>NW_018127914.1:4019399-4031297 GCF_001952655.1 Monopterus albus
GTTAACCACAGTCGGTGGTTTGTTGACCCATTAACAGGCAGCCACACACAGAACCTGGAGAGAGCATGGGCCATATACAAGGGGATGGCGACTGCGAGGGAACAGGACAGAGGCCCTGCTAAAAGAGCCTCTCTTAGTAATTGAGTGGACCTACTGGCTAGCTAACCGCCACAAAGATGGTCCTTTTGGGAGAATAATTAAGGATATAAGGCATAGGTACAGCTTGTAAGAACACCCTGCTACCTCCCTCTCTCTCCGACCCCCCACCTGCCTCATTCAGGCATTAGTTTTTAATGTTCTTGTTCAAATGAATTAATCCGCATTTTTAAAGCTCCTCTTCACTCACAAATATGTTTTTAATGGTTTTATAGACTTTACATGAAGATTTTGTTCAAAATAAGATGCAAGGGACATGAGGAAGAGTTGTTTTTTCTGTGAAACTGTAAAATCCTTGTTTTGTTATTCCTTTGAAAGAATGTTGTGTTATATTTTTAAAATAAAATAACGGCACTTTTTCAGATTTTGCATGAAGTCTTCATCTTTTTAAATTTGGAATGAATCATGTTGATAACAGATGCTTATGACGAGTTAAATTCCATTTGGAAATGTTTCACTAATGTTCAGTATCTGCGTGATTGCTTCAAATATTCAAGGGTCACAAACAGCAGTAGTACCTGATTAGTTATGGTTAAAAAATGATTTTTTAGCACTTGTATGCATTTATGAAGTGTTAGTTCATGCATATATGGTTCCCACTTTATAATAAGCGTCACAAAGAGCATTAACAAATGGTTAATTAAGGTTAAGTAATGGTTACTCACTACTGTATGAGTAAGTAATGCTTACAGCATACAGCAGGGGTGGGCAAGTCAGGTCCTTGAGAGCTACCACCGTGTATGCTTTCCAACTATCCATGCCCTGTCCACTGCTGCATACCTGCATCATGTGTGTTCAGTCAATCAGAAGCTGGAAGATACCACCTTAGATGAACGTGGAGCGAGGACAAAGTGAATTCGTTGGTTGGAGGATGGACAAGTAAGTGGACAATTATTATGCTTAAATGAACATTAAAACAGCCTTCTCCTAATGAAACTGCTAAGCTGTGAACTTCATGAAATAAATTGTTAATATCTTTATTGACAATTTACTAGTATTACCAAGAGACATTTAAGTCGTTGAATGCAATGCTTATTATTATATTACTTAACGTTTAGTGAATGCTTATTACTGCATCAACAAATATTAGCAGTGTCGTTAAAAACTATTAAATAATGTATGAGGTAATACTTTAATTAACATGAAAAACATTAGTACATGCTTAATAAATGCATTAGTTACTATTAGTTAATGCTTATTACTGCATTAAGTATGGTTAATTAATGTACCCTTATTGTAAAGTGTTACCGTCTTTGTAAATCAGTGTGTATGTGTCTGTACTGTATGTTTATCTTGATTAATATGTATCACGTGCTTGCAGACACTTATGAATACCAGTGATTCACTTGAAGTCTTCCCTATTACCCAGTGTGAAAACACAGCTGCACCTTATGTGAAAGGATGCAGATAGATGACAATCTGGTCTATAGTGTGACACCTTGTCTAGCAAAAATAGCATGTACTATACCATAGGGTGTGTATTGCGTGTACTGTATATACCTTTCCTTAAGATAGTAATCTCACTTTGTATACATAACACAGATGAAAGAGGAGGAATTTAAGTGGAATCTCCCTTTTAAACTAAAAAACAGAAACACAGACTCATCCACTGCCCTCCACTCCACACAAGTGTGTCTAGTGCACATACTCATGGTATACTGATTGGGTGTAATACAAAACCAGAGAGCTTTATTAGGGTGTGCAGCCCAGACACGGAGTGTTTCAAGTGATGGCGCACTCACGTCTCTTGTCTAGAGGAGAAACAAAGGAGCCTTTCTCCTCCCTGGGGCAGTTTACCCACTCTGGTAACAATAGAACCACGCTCCTCATTTACGTGTGCATGAGGCCTGTGTCTGAGCAGCGAGTCTCAGGTAGTCCATTGAAAGGCTTAAGGTAGTCCTGAAAAGGAAAAATACAGAGCAGGTATCACTACCAAAGAAGCAAAGGGATAACAAAGCAGCTGAAGTTAAATTATACATACTAATAAAAATGCTGTCTTATTTTGTTGTTTGTTTTAAAAACCAACACACAGCCAGTACTGTAATCCTGCGGGTTTGTTGATGCATTGATGCTGGATTTAAGGTTAAAGTCAATTATTATTGGTTTCTAACACCAGGGGTCTCTTTGAAAGCAAACAGGTTGAAGGTTGTGTATGTCTGAGAGATCAAAGTACCAGAGCCTGAATTTTTCATACCACAAGGAGTCCGGAGAAATATGCAGATGTGTTGATTTTACTCACCCTGAAAGTACTGCAAGAAATATGTTTCTTATCCAGTGTGCCAGTAAGCCTTAAGCCTGTTTATGGGTCTACATTGTATCTACCCTACGCCGTAGCGTGACATGCACCTCTCCAGAAATATAACTACACGTTGTGATGACGCAGACTGCAACAATAGCAATTGGTTGCATTGCGTTTCCTTGTTCATGTCTCTCAGTGGCCAGACAAGCACATAAAATCCCCCCTTGTTCTGCCTCAACTGATTCAGTGGTTGTACAGACTATCTACTCCGACATCTTGTCTCTTATGTATGTCTAATGTTACTTGATAATGTGTTCACAGTGACAATAACAAGCTTATAAAAACACTAGAATGAAATACAGCTGAGGATAATCAGTTTTGCAGGTATTTGGTCATAAACCAAAATATTTGGCACTAAAAAGCACTGGAAAAATTCAAGGGATTAACATCATTATAGTTCATCTGGAGGGGAACTTGAGTATACGCACCAAATTTCATGACAATGCCTCCAGCAGCTGTTGAAACATTTCACATCCAATACACAAATGCCAACCTCAAGGTGCCACTAAAAGAAGAGTCAGGGTCTCACCAGTGTCGTTATGATTCAGTAAACATCAATGACTTAATGAGATTAAGATTTTTGTTGTGTGTTATGATCCAAATAATAATAATGATACTGATTAAAACAGCACTGGTCAGCAATACAACTGAACAGAGTCTTGTTTCAGGAAAAGCTTTAATCCTTTCCCGTGGACTGAATGCCTGTGGGCACAGTCTGATAGTATGTTAGAATAACAAGGTTGGCCTCATGTGAAATATTCATAGGTTTGATAATCAAGGGTGGGCGTCAAGAACAAGAGCGAGGCTGTAGATGGAGATGAATATCAATTAATCAAAAACCATGGAGATGGTGACAGAGAAGGCAGAGAAGAAAAGTGAAAACAAAAAGGAACTCATTTCAGTACAAACGCCACAGTGTTTTATAACCGCTAGTTACCCGTCTCTAAACTTCAGTTTGCTATGGTGAAACTAAGGTCTATTTCATAACACTGTGTAAAGACCTAATTTGGTTCTAATGGGCCACCGTCTGTTTTATAAGCAGTCACATGCAACCACTGGAACTTCACAAAGGAATGGTTTTCTCTAAGTGTCTTTGCAAGAAATGTAATTTTCTCCTGTAAGGGTATAGTTAGGTGACGGTGGGGGTGAGGTGGGTGCTACACCTCAGGGTGGAGTCAAGGTCCAAATATAACCATTTTAGCAATGCTCGACTGAAAACAAACTGTAATCTGTGACAAGTAGTTTCCAACCTAACATTAGAGTAACATTGTGATATAAGCAAAAAGGTGGTGTAGTCATTGTGTGAAGTGTCTTCAGCGCTACAGTGCCATGAAATTCTTTGTTTTAGATGCAGCGTTGGTAAACAGTGTGTTACCAAGGCAGATGTTCTACAACAAAGCAAAATGTGAGCAAATAGTGACACAGAAACTGTCATGCATTTTACTTAAACCTACAATACCAGATAGTTCTGGCCACTGGGGGCACCAGAAACAATACTTTGTGTTGCTACAGAGCAACATTACAGTGTTGTGATCTGTGTTTGTGTCAACACCTTTTTAGGTCTGTTTTGACAGCTCCTGACAAAAGAGATCTTGCTCTTTAGTAAACCACTTTTTTTTTTAATTTCCCCTGGGCTTGTTACTACCAATTATATATTTATATTTAAGTCATTTAATCTCTTGTTAAAATAAAAATATTGTTTAGAGCAACTTTGAACTCAAAAAGAAAACTGTGAGATGTCCTTCTGGGAGATCTCATGTATGTTAGCTAGCATTGTTAATGACAAGGAAACAGCTGGAGTACTACTGACAAACTCTTAATCATGCGGTTGTGATACTGTATCATATCAGTGGCTCCTGACAGCTCAGACGGCTGCTGGAAGGACTACAATAAACTAGTCAGTCAGCATTCTGTAGTTATGGCCAACATGGTTTCATATCCTACTAAGTGATGTTTGCTATATACTGTACAGTACAGGCACAGATAGGTAATGCAACAGTAGTATTACATTCCTTATCCATCTACAATGGCATTTCTGAAACATTATGAGTATATAAGAAATTTTAATAATGACTTTAGGACTCATGCTGTAAATTACCTGCTCTGAGGACAATCCAGGACTCCTGGATTTGCTTGACTTTTATATCCTGGACAATTTTCTACCCTTAACAGGTTTCTATAGTGGTGAACAACTTGGCATCTTAGTATGACAAGAATTGGATCCAGTTATTCCTCCTTTATTTTTGCCACTAACACAGAGGAGTAACAGAGGGAGGCAGAGCATTAGGAGATTATCTGACGTTCCTGTGAAAGGAAAGAATAATTATATTCATATTTTCACAGAAGTAGAGGAATAAAAGATTTTTCACATTCTAACACCCACTCCTTTCCACACTACAAATGCGATTTACAGTCAGTCATTATCACTAGCTTCGGGCAATAAGAGAACTGGGGAGCTGAGGAATGCATTATCATAGACAGAAGTGCTCTGTACCTGAAAACACAGAAACGTGCCATTAAAGAGCTTGTGAAATCTATGACATGTCCAAATAAGTAGCCATACAGAAGCCAGTAGCACATTCAACTCTCATTCTTCTTTTTTATGAAACATGTCATTGTGTACAACAGCTGCTGCTCGTCAAAGTAATTGTTGGAAAGAGGAGGAACAAACTCCAACGAAAAGAGAAATGTACAGAGCCCATCTTCAGCTCTGGATTATCAGCAGTTTGTCTTTACTAAGAGGTGGATGTATTTAGTTTTCATGATATGTTGGAGGTGAAAAGTGCATGGTAAAGCAATAAGTCAAAACAGGAGTGCGCATGGGGTGTACAAATGTGCCTCTTCAGATGAATTTGCTCGGTTCCTTGCTTTGCTTTGTATGTCTTAGTACGTCTTTGTTTTCTTTCTCTCTGGAACTGGACGCGTGCTACATGATATCCAGTGAGAAGGCAACACATACTGTAGGAAATGTGTTTTAAAACACATACCAAACATGCTAAACGTCTATGGTCAATCTGTATCCGGAATCAGGTCCCAGGTTTGTAAAATTTTTAAGAATTTTAAAGGGTTGGGATAAAGAAAAGCTAAGAGCCTGTTTGCCCAGGAGAGGTTCACTGACCTTCCCTCTTACACAAGTCATCAGTTTTCTCACTGCAACATGAAACCCTTTAGCAAACTCTGTCTTTAGTAAATGCACAAAAACTGTTTTGCCTTGAGGTCAAATGTAACACCTGTCTTTTTCAGAGTCTAGGTGAAGCTCTAAACAAGAAAACCCACTTTATTACCATTTCTCTAACCAGGAAATAAATTTGCCCCAGTGAGACCTAAGAATTCTTTTACAAGGGGGATCATCCATTCACTGTAACACATGACAGGATGGCTTCACTGTGTCTTACAGTTCTTCACATGTCAGGGATGTGTGCATGTGTGCGAGGCAGATAATTGTGGTGTTGATATCTGACTTCAGCATGGTCCATAGTTCTGGGTACAGGTACAATAGCACCTGCATAAAGGCTGAAGGGTGGGAACACAAACAAGGATCAGTTCAATCATTTGGTCCTTTGTGTGCAGCTTTGGAGAAATAATGTTTTTCAAGTTGTCTTACCTTTGTACATTTGTCCAATAAAATCAGCTGTTTTTCAGATGTTTTTCTCTGAAAACATCCCGTCAAAATCAAGTCTTTGTTGTTACAGAACGACATCAGTTTGCTGTGAAAAAGAAAACTACAAACAAATGCAAAGGGGCACAAAGAAATATAGTATAGACACAAATATGTCCAAAGAAATTTATATTCCGATAAGAATTAGAAATTTCTAAAAGATCCACTATCAGTTTTCATAGTGTGCTACTGATGTAATTCTGTATAGCAATCCAGCCTTTTTTCAGCCAAACCTTATAGGAAAATGTATTTATCAGTTTGTATCTTCATTTGATTACTGTACTTTTAAATGAACACTGAGCATAAACAGAATTCTTAGCAAAAATTCATTTGTAATTTGGTCAATTAAAGTTTTACCCAGTGGTGAGAGAAGTACTCATATTGTTTACTTACATACAGTAAAAGTAGCAATACCACAGTATAAAAATGCTCTGTTACAGGTAAAAGTGCTGCATCAAAATAAGGGTTATTTAAAGTAACAAAAGCCCTCATTATGCACAATGGCACAGTTCATATTAATGTATGATTATAATTATTGATGATTTTAATATTACAGCTGGTGAAGGTGGCGCTAATTTGGACTACCTTATATGCTTGAAGTACTGGGTAGCTTGTGAATTTCCCACCAGGGATCAATAGTCATGATTACAATGTATTTTGGTTTATTAATCTGATTCTAAAAACTATCTAAAATTATCAAATAAATGCAGTAGACTTAAAAGTACAATATTTGCCTCTAAAATGTAGTGAAGTAAGCACAGATGCCTCAAAATTGTACTTAAATACAGTGCTTACAGCACCCTATACTCAGTTACTTTCCACTATTGGTTTAATCTGAATCCATCTTGAGACCAATATTTAACAGACAACCTTATTTTCTGTCATTCAGATACCATACTTTAAACTTTCCTGCCTTTAAAAGGATAAGAAATGCACAAAACCAAGGCAGTAAAGTAAATGTTTTAAAGCATTTTAAAGTACCCAGAGTTAAAATCTCACTGGCAGACCTATTTAACTCAAATATGAATACATCATTCAAAATGGCTCCAGGCTAAAAATATGACCCAGTGAATCATTTATGGGTTGACAATCAAAGTTGTTCTCCAGACACGAGGCAGCACAGCAGAGCTCAAAACCTCAGACAACTGCCTCGGTGAGCAGCTGTAAGAGAAGAGGGAGAACAGAAAACAAAAAGGCCTATGAAAATATTTTAGCTTCAGCTTGATAACAGTTTGTATCAGGTTATTACTCTCTATGCCATGTTTTTACAATTTAGGTTATTACTGGCCTAGTGTTTCATGATCTGAGACATGTGAGGTGCAGTTTGTACAAATTATAGCCCTTCCGAATAACACCTCACACCACTGTTACTGTATATGAAAGAGATCTCAAGTGGGAAAAGTCTTAGTATGCTGTTTTTTCTGTAGTAGAAAGCACAATAAAGTAATTTATTTTATTGGTTTGATTTGCCTACTAGTGGAAAATGTTTGACTATATGTGCAAAATTCCATGTCAAATAACAGGATTTATATTAAGTAGCATAACCTGGGGTTTTTGTGATTAAAACATCCCTCGAAGATCCCCTTCACACCGAAGGAAAAGTGCAGGGTTTCTGAACTTAGTTTAAATGATAGATAGAGAAAGAGAGGTGAGGAAAGGGTGAGGGCGGCACGCTCAAGCTGGCAGCGGCAGGGTGGTGAGTGTGAACCATAACGCTGCGCTAATGTTTTCTTTCAACCCATTAATCTGTCGCTGGCCATGCTGCAAAAACAGGGCCTGGATGAGAACGGGACTGTAATCACACAGACTAAGCTTGCCAGTGGCTAACTTACTGTTCCTGGCTTCCTGACTGTTGCATGAAATCCAGAGTTAATTTCATGCATGCCGGCTTCAGCCCCAGCAAACACAAAAGTACATGGCTGCAAGCATATCTAGAAAGATGACAGAGATAATAAGCTCTGGTGAAAAAGGAGCCTTTCTTATTTATGATTTCAAATATCCACAATGTGTCCTAATATAACTCAAGTCACATTTTAAACTAATGTAGGTGTCTTGAAACATGATGTGAAATATATTTGAATTTAAAAGTGCTCTGCTGTTTTTGTTAAACAGGGCTGTTTTCATTATTGATTAATCTGCTGATTCAGAAAAGTGAAAACAGCTTGAGTTGTGTATTCCATCACAGTGAGAAAGTCTGCATTCATTTTGTGCATCATTGTCATTGCTTGGGAATGCAGTTTAAAGCCAAATTAATTTGAACTGTTCACACTGCATTACCACGCAGTAATAAGCCTGACAAATATCGCAGCCACAATGCTCATTGTGATCGATTACTCAGCTCAGGCTGTTTTCACAATCGTGCTGGTAGACTTTTATACCATACAAAGATTAATGGAAACTAATGACTGTGTATACTGAGGTATGTGGAACTAAACTAAACAAACAAAATGCCATGGACTATGGGCATTTAAAGCATATGACCTTCTAAAATATAAGTGTTGACTGAGGCAGTAAGAAGGTACAGTATGTGGACAGTTTTCCACATGCTGCTGGCTATGTACTCTACAGTAGTTTGTTACTTGCACCTTTTACTTGTGGTAAATGACTTACAACCTTATTTTGGTCCTTTAGTTTGCCACACAGAACGTATTTCAGTCTGAATTTCACTTCCTCTCAGTTTAAATGTGAACCATCTGCAGCACAGAATATGATTTCTTCAGGCAGAAATCATAAACTCTATATGGCAGGAGTCCACCACAGTGAGGTATAGATCAGTTACCTGGTGGAGGAGTAAATGGAGGGCCACTGCAAAGGAGAAAGCAAGACAGGAGGATGACCTGCAGGAAAAATAGGAGGAAGAGAGATCAATGGCAAAATCACCTACGGAGCCACTTAGTTGAGATAGTAGTATCAGTGCCGGGAGATGACGGGAGAGGAATCGGGATCTCTTCCTGAATGCTGGGGGCAGGCATGTATATTTCTGAATGTGCGTTGTTGATACACACGATACATGTACCTAGACGACTGAAACAAAACACCCATGCAAGCACCGCCACACACATTTCATCTTTTCATACATCCCATCCCCTCCAGAAGTCACAGGCTTCAAAATCCCAAAGTTAACTGGACGGGACCGCCACAGTTAGTTAAGTAGAGACATGATCCATGTCCTGATCACAGAGGAGGACAGGTGAAGCAGGGTTGGTGAAAGGGGAGGAGAAGGGCTGTTGGTGAAAAGAGCTGGTTGTAGGAGAGAGGAGAAAGAAGAGGTAAAGATCTCACATGGAGCTGACAGGGGTAAAAAGAAGGAAATCAAGAGGGAGGGATGGCAAATGGGAAGGGAGTGCAAACGACAACATGTCTTCGGAGAGATGTTCGTCCCTTTAGAAGAGGACATGGGTGCTGCTCAATCACAGCAAACTTCAAAGGCTCTTCATTAAAGTCTTGCCTGGAGATGGGAGCCCTCCTTTCCTCCCCCACTCTGCTATCCTCATCCTTCTTCTTTTCACTGTCTGGCTCACTCACTCTCTCAGTTTCCCCTGCCCCCACTCAGCTATTAAAAGCAGCAGGTAGAGAAGCGAGTGAAAGAAGAAAAGTGAGGAAGAGACAAAAGGACACGAAGGGAGAAAGATCAGCCATACAGGAAGAGTCCTTTGTTTGTGGTTGCTCAAGCTCAGTCATGAATGGTTGAGTCAGAAACGGATGAAAAGGTGTGCACAGGCTTGAGTGGGGAATCAGAATAGAAGCAGAGATGACTGCTTCACAGCACGTGAAGCCAGCTGTGGCAGGGTGATATGTCACAGAATGTATCAGCTGTTACATGAAAATACACCGTTCCCAAAAAGCCAGGCTCAGGGCAGAACTGTGGAATATTTGAATATGTTTGACATAAAACTTCATCCAAAAACACACTCAATATGACGTTTATATCTGACACTGTTTTTGATTTGATTTTGTAAACACAAGCAGCTTGAATTTATAATATGATATGTAGTTGATGATAATGATATGTTTGGTGACTGCTTTCAGGCATTTGATTGAATACATCAGGGCCGATCAGTGTCTTGGTGAAGGATAACATCACAGCAGTGCAGAAATGAAAACTACATATACTGTACACTACATATAGTGCATCTACCTGAGAGCACACATTTGAGTCTACAGATAGTGATTCATAGAAAAAAGAAAATGTCGTTTTGCTCTGATTGGACACGCAAGTGTGGACATCTGCCAGGCAGAAAAAAAGAGATATTTCTTTGTAGACCGAGACCCTGTCTGTCACAAATGATGAAAACTCAATCAGCCATGATGGAAACACTGATGGAGATGTAAAAGTGCAGACGAAATCTAATGAGAAACCAACATTACCAAGAAACAATTTTTGCATCAGTACCTGGATGTTTTGTCAGGTTATCACGTTGGTAGCATTTTGGGTGTACAATCCAAGACCTGATTGTTAGCGCCACTTGTCAGAAGTACAGTAACGCTGGTGCAAAAGCTGTCCTCAACGTATATATTATTGATGTAGGTAAAAAATTTTGTATGAAAGGAATTCAACAGACCTGTATTATCAGTACTGAGGCTACAAAAGGAGCTGTTCAGTAGGTCAGACAGCCACAGAGGTGGTTATATAGACACAAGTTTTGTTTACTTTCCTGTCAAATACAGCTGCGGGCTGTGTCTAACACAAGGTAGGTTATAAAGAGGTTGTTGTGGCTGTATGCTGGTATAGCGATACCATCATTTAGCAAATTTAACCCCCACCCCCACTTCACCACCTAATAGCATTTATGTGACTATTAAGTGTTTCATTCAATATGCCATCATCTTCATCAGGTTTTATCAAAAAGCTCATGAGCTGTGCCACAGCATCATAAGCACAACAGTCCTTTCACCTAAATGCTAATGTCAACAGGCTAACATGTGCACAATGACAATGTGAAAGTCCAGATGAAAAAGTCATGAGGTGTGCAGGTATTGGGTCATAAACTTAGGTACTGATCCACTAAAAATTCAACCTGATGTTGGTGCTGCATGAAAAATCAGGGGATCATTTAAGTTATCCTTTCAAAAACATGATTGCGTGTATCACATTTATAGCATAGTTGCCAAGACCTAATTAAAAAACTTAAATGTCAAATGAAATTTGATTTGAAGCAAACAGTTCCACTTCCATAGACTGGCCTAAGCCCATATGTGGCTGATGATGCCTTGACACTGCTCCTACAGCTGTGGTCCAGAACAGGACATGATTTGAATGCTGGAGAAATGGAAGAATGTATGTAAGCACAGCATCTCTGAGGCCCAGGGGCTCCACATGTTCTCTGCAGCCTTTGACAGCAGGTAGGACATGTCATTCACAGTCAGGGGGGAGCCCTGGCTCCTAATGATCTGTCCAGGCTGTCCTCACCAAAAACATCCTTGCCTCACAGAAGTGGCTTGCAGTGTTATGCATGCATCAGTGTATCCATCACATCCATCAGCAGCAGATTAATATGACAGACCTCCTACAGAGCCTGGCTGCCAGCTACTGTCATTGTGACAGCTTCTCCACATCACAACAAATACATGATTAAAAAGGTACTTTGAGTATTAACAATTATTTACTCTGGCTGCACTGCAGTGTCTTCTGATTCTCTCCATCCTGATTTGACTTCAGACATCCCTTTCCTTGCCCACTGATGTTAATGTACCAGAACGATGATTCATTTGCAGATTATCAGCCTTTCATCGTACAGCAGTGCAATGATTATGAGAACAAAGGCAGCAGTGCACATCCAGGCCT
>NW_018127914.1:4031314-4056848 GCF_001952655.1 Monopterus albus
AAAAGACAGAGGAAAGTTAGGATCAGTGTGTTATGACTTGACTGAACCTTCTCACTGAAATGTATGTGTTTTAATTCAAAGGTAATAAAAACACTTATTATAAAGTTGATGCTTTCAGTCACCAAAAACTCTACATTTCTTCTTCAGCCTTGATCTTTACCAAAACTATAGTAGTTTTAAAAAAAAAAGTCAGTACGATGCAGTCTGTGTTACTGGACCTTAACACAACTAATTTAAACCATGGCTGAAAAAGTATCCCAGTCCCAGAAAAGAAAGTGTTCCCATGGGCTCAGACCACAAATCCATATGACTTTTCCTCCCCATAGTTTCAAATGTAATTACTATATAATGGTTATAAACGTTCCCATCACGGCCACTCTAATCAAAAACAAAACTTCCATTTCCCTCAGTGGACCTCCAATGAGTGTGCTGCATTTAAATGAAATGATGGTAATATCATGTTGCAGGCTATGGCTGGGGAAGATGAGGTCTGGCAATGAGACATGTGTATGAGTGTGTTGGTATGAGGGTGCTAAGGGAATAAAATGATTTCCAAATCCTGTCAAGAGGAAGAAAGGTGGCACATCTGCATTCATTATCAGTCAGTGTTTAATCAAGGAACCCTGTGATTAAGTAGCAAAGTGAGTAGTCTGCTGTTTCTCTAAAGTGATTTTGTCATGTGTTGAAGGTCATAGTCATTTCTAAATTGTATCAGTCAGTTTTATAATGTGCATTATCCCGATAATTCTACAGTTTTGATCACCTTGTGTTTCTGGTGGTTTTTGAGAGTACATGTGTTCAGCCAAGTGATGTAGGTTGGTTGGTTTGTCTCTGCCCGTTGGTTCAGCATGAAACACCTCAGCCACTGCTGGGTGATTTGCTGTTACATTTTGTGCAGACGTTCATGGTCTCCAGAGGGTGACTCCCACTGACTTCGATAATCTCCAGACATTTTCTCTATCACCTTCATGAGGTTGACATTTATGGTTGTGAGTGAAATTTGGTACAGACATTTATGCTCCCTTAAGGGTGAGTTGTAATAGCATTGTTGATCCCTAAACATTTCCCCTACAGTAGCATCATCATCAGGCCTAAAATGACTGTGCAGTACTTTGGTTTATGACCAAATACCTAAAGAACTAACAACATTTCCATCAGACTCAACTGTACTTTGTGCTAGTTTGAAAATGCTAAACTAAGATGGTGAATACAATGAACTGCAAGAATGGCTGTAAACTTAGTAGTCTTGCCAAGAGATTCAAGATAATTAGAGATTCAATACTGTATGTCATCATTTGTATTATCTGCAGATTTATGGCACTTTAAATGGGACAACGGCTGAGTGTTTACTGGGAGCTTTCCAGCATTCAACATTGTACCCTTATAGTCACAACTGAATCAGGCCAGAGACACTAAATCATGTCAGAAAAACTAGGACAGCTGGAATTTAGAGAGCAGAATGTTTAGATTTTTTTTTGGCTCCTATTCCTTCAGAACATAGTTGAAACTGATAGTTCTGCATCGTTTGAATAACCAAGTAGAGCATAGTTTATCAGGGAGTGGTCATTCCTTTCGGGCAAAACATTCTACTATGTGTCCACAAAAGCCCCCTTTCCATCACTTCAGCTGGACTCGACTCACACTTGGTAGCTGGTGCTTGGTTTTCCACTGCAGATGGGCCCCCTCTCAGTGTAGCTGGTCGTCATAGTGACACCGCATTACACTTCCATGACGTCGTCAGCAACCGAAACAGCAACAGAGGACATCGAAGATATGCTGTTTACATGGCACCATTTGGTGTCGCCTCTGCTTGCTTGGAACCTCTACGGAGGTGATACCAAAAGCAGTACCCCCCCCAACATTTGACTGATGGAAACGCAAATAAGGCGAGTTGAGTTGAGTCGGTACCAAGCGGTGCTTTCTGTGCTCATGAGATGTAAAATTATAAAGTTTATCTTGATAAATGATTCTTAATTATCTCATTAGTCCTTATCAAAAGTGTGTTTTAGTACCTTGAGTCAATAAAATATGAGGTAATTAAAATTAATCAGTGCAATTATGCTATTTAATTGACTGTGATGTGGGCGAGTTTAGTTTAAATCTTAACAAATAAGCTCTAACAAGTTGTTATACAAAAAGAAGACATGGAGCCAACTTTATTTGCTTAATCCAGCTGTAAAATTACACTGACCTACATGAAAGTGGACCAAAAGCTGGATGAGACTGAATCAAGACACTGTAATTCTGGTTTTTGAAAGGACAATTAAATGTCCATTTTCTATTACAAAGCAAGGGAGAGACATGTCATTGCTAAATGTCTGTCCTCTTTTTTTTTTCTAATAACAGTGTAACAGACAAAAAGCCTGGACTGTCACAGAACCATCATTACCATATCTACATTTATGCACCAAGATAGCTTTTGTTTTGTTAACGCAGATCTGGAAAACCTCTTTTCTCATGATCAGAATGTGCTCATTGTAGTCATTACACTGTTGCTCCATCCCAAATGAGTTGTTCCTTATGCAGCAGTGATGGCTTACTCACAATAGCAGCCAGCCATCTCACTCCTAACACAGTTCAGTTCCGTTTGTACTTTCAGTCAAGGAATTAAAATTGTTCAGATTCCCCACTGGATCATCCAAACTAAGCAAAATTGTTGTGTAATACTTAGTTTATACTTCGCTGCCTAATGTACTGTAAAAAGCATAATTAAGCTTTGAAGCCTCAAGACTCAATTTACCTGCTTCATACATGATTCAGAGGTTTCAAAAAGTGGAGTGAAGGAAATGGAGATTAAGGCCATACAAAAGTGGTAGAGATTAACTGCATTTTAGCAGTTGCTTCACTCCATTCAGACATGATTTATCTCCTAAGCATTTTTGAGCACTAAAACCTCTGACTCTAAGAAGTAATCAGCTCAGTTCACCTCCCTCTCAAGCGCAAGTTTCACCAGCTGTGGTACTGCTTTGCTTTTAGGAAAGGTGAGGGAAAATACAAGACTTGTTATGTCCTTTTTGACCAATTAAACCTTAAATCCAATAAAGAGCATGTAACAAGAGAAAGATTGGTTGAAGTACAACAGAGATGGTGATCGCCAGTGCCAAGCACCTTTTCAGCAGAGACAGAGACTCGTGTATTTTGTCTGATGGTGATTTTTTCCACATAGCTCATTTTTTACCACTCTTTGCTGTGAACTGATTAGATTTTGGTCATCGGTCAAGTTCAGTGACCTCACCTCTGTCCCATTCCCATGAATTTGACTGATTGGCAGAGGCATACAAGTAGTAATTCTAGTTCCAGTGCTACCAATGGGTCCAATACTTTATGAACAAGTACCTGCAAGACTAATGACAGTTCCACCTCAACTAAACTTGGGGGCACCAATAGAAGGACACCAGCAGTCTCTGGGAGATGTTGTTCATCCTGAGCACCCGTAGGAAGTATAGTCTCTTACTCATTGCTTCATACTTGCAAGTGATAATAAAGTGAAACTTAAAAAGAAATACACTTCAACTAGGTATCCTGGGTTTTGCAGCCACATGTAATTTTGCATTGATGTAAGAGCCAGTTTTGGTTTAGAGCTGTAAACCATGCAGCAGTGGCGACATCTGGTAGAGTTGACTCTGGGGCTTATGGCAATGATAGCTATGCCCAATACCAGGCAATAATATAGACATGTGGTAGGAGCTTGGACTAAGACTTGAACATCATTCTATAATTATCACAGCTGTATTTGCTGGGCTTGGACTGGCGTAGTGCGGTGCTGTGTGTTTGGGTCAGTGAGGTGCTACGTGTCCACCCTAGTCAGGCCCAGGCTTAGTCTCCAGTCATTAGCTCTTATGAGGCCTGACAGCCTGTTTACCTTGGTCACCATTTCCTTGACGCTTCTGCATGGTTTAACGCCGACTACCAGTTGATGGCCTACAGCACTGAATTAGCTCTGAAGCTACAAAGATAAAGAACAAGTTTTCATAAAGGACAGACTGACTACCAGTTGATGGCCTACAGCATCGAATTAGCTCTGAAGCTACAAAGCGAAAGAACAAGTTTTCATAAAGGACAGACAGAACATAAAAAAGATGGCAAAATAAAGAAGAGAGGGTTTTAAACATCTATCCACCTATGTTTTACTAAGTGGGATTATGTTCTCTCCTCTGAGATAAACACATACTGGCCCCTTACATTACTCCAAACAAAACACAGGATGTGTAAATCTTGGCTGCACTTTGACACAAACTGGAGACTAAAAGGGCAAACACATGCAACATAGATGCACAGAGAGGAACAGTGAGACTGGGAAATACTGAAACAGCTTCAATGAAGAAGAAAAAAAATATAAGAGTTCTCCCATTGGCTCTCTGCTTCACCACCCCTCTAAATAGAGCCTGTCCTTTTGGGATGTCCTGTACAAACTGCCTCTGGGTAAATATCACATACCGTATTAGAACACAGTGACCCGATTCCTTAGAAAAGAGTAGAAAGAAGAATATTCACTTAAAACAACATCAAGAACTAGTTGTAGCTTTATTCTTTCCCCAGCGATCTGCCTCTCCTCAAGCTAGACACAAGAGACAATATTTTTGCCCATGGACACGGTCAGTTTGACACAATAACCCACACATGCAGACCCACACACTTTTGGGTTGTACACTGATGCATGTTCACATCCCCTCTTTACTTCCGACTCCTAGCAACAATTAATCACATTTCCCAAAACGCTGAATTATTGCTATGATCTTAATTTGACCTTTTAATGAGGTAATCACTTTAACTTCATCAGCGCATAAACCCTGATGTGTTTCATGTTGTAACTGAATAAATATACCAATTAATAAGAGTAAGCCTGCCTTGAGAGTCAGCATCACTAGCTTCCTATTTCACTCCTGGCATCACTCAAGATGTGCAATCCTGTGCGAGATTAATCCCCCCCGTTACTCGAATCTCCCTCTGTAACAGGGTCAGATTAGTGCAATAAAATGATATAGTGGAGCACAAGACCACATGAAGATTACTCTCCTGCACACTGAGAGTGAAATGTGCTGTAGAATGTTAAAGGCAGCCCTACATTTTAAATGTTTGTTCTATTTATAGACACAGATGTACCCCCTTTTTTAACAGCAACTTTAGGGTAAACTGTTGGAAGATAGTTTTACCTTTGAATAATTAGTCAAATGAACACTTTGTTGGAGACATTTTTCAAAGTTAGAGGTGTAAACCAAGGAGTCTGCTCTCAACATTTTAGACAAAATCACTCAATAGTAGACTGTAGAAGAAATCATTGCTCAAAAGGTGTTAAAAAATACAAAACATATAAACATATCACATTAAAGGTGCTACACTGATCTGTTGAATGCGTCGAGGAAAAAAAAAAGTGTGATTTTAAAACAAGATGGCACAAGCGGTATTAGGCCACAATGTTTATTCAGTAGTGTTGTTTCAACTTATAGGTACAATACTGTCAGCTTTTGTAAGACTAAAAAAAAAGTTATCCATGCTCACAGAATGCCAGTCAAGTCGTTTACACCCCTCCTTTGTGTACACACCCGCTACATGCTCACCTCGAGCAAGTACATTTCCAAATGGTAGGCACTTTGAAGGTTTAAAACATTTGTGAATATACATTTATATATATTTGTTTATATATCTTTTCATATATACTATTAGCAATTGGACTCAGAGGTCAGGTCTCTAAAAGAGAAAGAATTAAAGAGTGAAAAAGAAAAAGAGGAAACAACATGATGTGGCCATGTGGAGGGGAGAAAATAGTGGGAGTAGAAATACTGTGAGTCTTTGGGTTTTTCAGTATAGTTCGGTACCTTAGGTACTATGACAAGACAGATGAGGAAAAGAAGATGGGAGTGGATAAGTAAAGGATGACAGAGAGACTGAAAGAGCCAGAGAGAGCATGAGGGATGAGGAGGTAGAGGAATAAACGGCTGCACATGGGTTGTGTTATGACATCAGATGACAGGATAACCTCTTCTGTATCCACTTCACATTATAGCTGGAAAAGGCAACTTCTCTTCAGAGTAAGTAAATGTAGACATTAAAAGAGGAGACTTGTTGCCATCTGACTGTAATTTTAGTTCTCCTTGGATGGAGCTACTGATATTTTATGGTCTTGATTTCAGTTTAACTCATTTGTGTACCCTATATAGGTTGTCAGCTTTGTTAACAACCTCACCTTTCAACAGAAGCTTTTTTGAACTGCTGGCATTAGCCACTAAAACCATGACTAGTTCTCGACATGAGTATCAGAAACTATTCAGAAATATCACTTCAGTCTTATATTGTCTGTGCAGCCGTATTTCTCAGCCCTTCTGAGAAAGTAGGTCTCTAGAGGGAGGTTCTGGTGTTATTTACTCTGCTCTGCATGTGGAGACTGAACCCTGGCCTGGTTTGTTTGTGTCCAAGCAGTAGCAGGCCTTCAATGGGCAGATCCTGGGGCCTGCATCAACGCCAAGCTACCCGAGTGGCTCCATGCAGCTGAGGGAGAAAAACAGAGGGTTTAAGGGGGGGGATTGACAGCTCAACTGGCCATGCTCTGATCTGATTAAAAAGAAGGTGGGAGTGAAATTGGTTAGGGTTAACACTGAAAGAGGGTGGAAGTGGGGAAAGACATGTTAGCAAAGTTTGGGTGCAGTCAGTAAGTTTGAGGGACACACTGGGGATGGAGGTGGCTCTGGGTCAAAAACACCACAAGCCCCAAAGACAAAACTTCACATGCATGCAAAGCTGCATGACAGCAGTTGGAAAGTGTTGGGTACAAACATGGTGAATGTACAATGTGATTGCAAATGTATTTAAATAGAAAAGTCAGCAAGACACGAAACAGAAGTGAGATTTGTGAATTTTCTTGAGCCCTGACACACTTTTTTTTATCTTTTACAGACAAATTCATGAGTGAAAATAAAACCCTGTTGGAAAGAGAAAAAAAAGCTACAACGAGAAGACAAGTAAACAAGACATAATGAAATGCTCATGTTTGACTAAAAAAAACTGTTGTGAGCGCATATAATAAACATTGTAACCTGAAGGAAGAACATTTACATTGACCGTTAGCTGCATTAATATGACCGAAGAGCTTCTTCAAAACTACGAAGGCATGTTTTTTAACATCAGAGAAAAGATAAATTAATGTAATACACCTTTAGAGATCAACATCAGACATGCTAGGACAAAATAAAAAGAAAAAAAGAAAAGAAAGTAGCATTGATACAGAATAATTATATTCAATTATATCCACTTTTTCTTTAAAAATAACATACTGCTACAGTTAAAAGTAGTCAGCGACTAAAAACAGCTCCTTTAACAGAAGACAGGTGCGATCGGTTTCCTCGCCTTTACAGATCCTGTTTAAATTTTTTCACCGTTTCAAATAATACACAAAATAATGCACTTGAGAGTTTGCCATAAAATGAGAAATACTTGGTTTTCATTTAAAAAAAAGAAGAAGGAAAAGGTCTTAATTACAATACTCTTTGCAAAAGCTTTCCTTTATGCAATTTTTCCTTAATTAACTTGAAAACATTTTGTTGTTGTTTCTTGTGTTGAACAAGTTTTTGTTGATCTAGTGATGGGAGGGTGGGGTTTTATGCATAAAACTCCTTGGTTGGGGCCTTCTGATAGGCTGCACTGGAGGGTTTCCTCTCTCCCAGGTCATAGCTGCCCTCATCCTTCTTCCTCATGCGGTAGACCAGGAGGAGGATGAGGAAGATAGCAAACAGGAAGCCGATCACACCACCTGCAATAACAGCTGAGAGAGGCAGAGACAGAAAGGGGGGGATCACAATCAATGCTCAAAAGGTGAAATCATGAGGACTTCAATTTGTCCTAAATAGGTAACATTACAGCAGCAAACATTTCTACTATTTGTGTCCAAATTTCAATGCTATTCCACAACAATTTATCAAAACTGAGCGCTTAAATGTGGTGAAACTATGCTGCGACCATCACAGCCGAATGTTGAAACAATGCAGTAACATTACCTAATGTCCATGAGAAAACCTCTGTGTCTCAGGAGACAATACATTTCTGTGTCTCGTTTCACCTCTTTTAATGTATTGGTGATTTGAAAAGTTAGTGTTCCACTAAGGGGATATTAAGGCTCCAGTCCATGATTGTGTTCCGTAGTTGTTTCAGCATGGTTTATATTGCAATCAGTGACTGCCAACTGAGGCTTAAGAGGAAGAATGTGATGGCATAGGCTCCACTGGCTCAACAGTCAAATAAATCCGGTGTGCACAAACAAACAACTACGAGTGCATGGCTCGAGCTGAAGCATCTTCTTTTTTGTTAACTGGATGATAAATCTCATCGTAACAATAAAAGTGTCACAGCTGGAAGAAAACAACATCGGGCATCTTTGTACAATGTACAAAAATGTACAAAAAACCTTTATTCTGGCACAGCAATGTCTCTAATTAAAAGTCAATACAAACCAGGACCCTGAGGACATTACTGAGCTGAATGACGGAGGCCTTTCTGTATCAAAAACTCTTATTTTTTTTGTTACACCTTCTTCCTGCACAAAAAAATAAGAGTTTTTGATACAGAAAGGCCTCCGTCATTCAGCTCAGTAATGTCCTCAGGGTCCTGGTTTGTATTTGACTTTTAATTAGAGACATTACTGTGCCAGAATAAAGGGGTCTGTAAGGTGTTCTAATGTCAACCTTGGTCTTGAGTGTGTCCTAATCATATGTTGTGTTTCTGTAATCATAGAAGCAATTTTAAAATAAAGTGCAAACAATTCCAGTGTACTAAAAGTTCTGCCGAATGAGTAATGCCACTATCACTGCAACTCAGATGTTTGAGGAACATCAGAAGGACAACTCAAAAGGTCGCATGAATGCTCTGAATAGTCAGATTATTCCTACAGATACTGTGTCTAAACTGCCAAACTCAATGGGCTTTGTTGGGACAACTGGGAGACTCAGGAAAAATGCCTCAGCCTTTGTCTGTATCTGCCAAGCCAGAGATTAAGTCCACACCTGCAACCAAGAAGGCAGAACCCAAACCTGCAATCAAAAAAGCAGAGCCCGCTCCTACTGCCACAAAATCACAGTCCACACCTGCTCCAATCATAGCCGTACCAACAGTTCCGTCACAAAAAGCAAAGATGGAACCTACATCTATCAAGATAGAAACAACATCTACAGCAGCTTCCACACTAATTGAGCTTAAGGTCACACTCATACCCACAGCAGCAAAGGTTTCACCTGCTACAGAAGAAAAGCAGCCTTTTTCAGCAACCACAGATTATTTACTAGCTTTACTCTCCCTCCAGGTTATGTCTGTGTAATGTTTGTTAAAGTGTTAAATGTCTGTTCAAGGTTCGCCCTTGTGCTCTGCTCCACTGTAGGCTTCCACATGTTGACTGGCCCTATGGAGAAATATCCTAGCACACACCCAGCAGTAATGTAATGCAAACTGAATACATGAAAATCAGATTATTATTTTTATAGATGTCATACTGGAGATGAAGAGTAATGGTGATAATATAAGCGAAGGGTAAAGGGAACACAATAAAGAAGAGACTGGAGGACAGTTGTGACCATGGTTTTTATATATATATTTGTATTTCAACTTTCAGGGTCTCACCTAGAGGTTTTATACTAGCAATAATATTTTTTCTCTCACAAATCCAAGAACAATATGGATAACATGAAATGAGGACAGAGATGTGAGGTGAGTCTGCCCTGATTTGTCCTTGTTGATGATGAAGTAAAAGTGAGGTGCCAATCAGTGTTTGCCTCAGAGAAGCAGAGAAGAAGACAGCATCAGAGCGCACGGTGATTTAGAGTAAGATCATTTCCTTTCCACTTTCTTTTATGTTTTCAAAACAAACAACACTTGAAACACCCACAATGCTGCAAATTCTGCAGAGTAGAACATGAACTTGATTAAAAATAAATTCTTTTAAGAAAAAGATAACTGGAAAAATATTACCTATATTTCCGGGACTTAGTGGTTCACCAGAAGTATGCTGACGTTTTATTAGAAACAGAGAGAGAAACAATGGACGGCAAACTAAATAAACACTCCCAAAATGTGTCACAAAATGTGGTAGATAATCAAACTGGTTGAAATATTAAAGGAATAGATCAGACCTTTGGGAAGATGAGATGAGAAAATGTCGTTCTCATGTTAAACATGAAGCAAATTAGTTTGAGTTTTTAAATTTTATCTTCTTTTTTTGATTCATACAATAATGACTAAAAAGAGCTGGGCCCAGTTTCCTCTCATCTCCACTTCACAGAAAGTATACAACATCTGAGTGTTGTCTTTGGTGGAAAAGCCGCTGTGACATGTCTACATATAAAGAAATACCTGACTTTGAACACAAACTGCAGTCATGTTAATACTTCAAGCATGTTTCACTTTGCATTTAAGTAATTATTGAGATGTGGCTTGATGTCTGTTGTGGCTGACACATACCTGCTAACACCTCTGTCCTCTGGAAGAGGTTTTCAGTGCGGACCTCAACAGCCTCCTGTGGTGAGCCGGGGACACTAGTCGTACTAGTCATATGGTTCCTCTGCATGTCCTCTGTAACTGGCACGGGTGCCTGGTTAGGGATCAAAAAGGCCAGAGAGGGAGAAGGAGACAGATGAGGAAAGATTAAGGGTGCTTTGACAACTGATTTTCATATTCTTTCCTTTAAATATTAATTGTATGGGCCCTATTTTGCAACAGATGCAGGGTGTGCGGGGCGGGTGGTGTGTCTGTTTCCTAATTTCCTACCCACGCAGTTACTGTTTTCATGACTAGCTCATCATGTTGCCTTTTTACCAAGCAGCAGTCTGTTGACTTTGTGCCAGCAGGTGTGTCTGGATGAAACTGGGGTGTTTCCAGTACAGCCCCTTTTGCTACTTGCTTTTGCTGCTCATTGTCAAATTACCCCCAAACGCCGATTGCACCAGTACATCTTGATCAAACGCCATGGATCCTCAAAATATGGCCTTATGTGTCACTTGGGTTCATTTGGGGGTTCTTGAATAATATCTAAATTCCTGCCTGGTATAATCATGACAATTAATGTTAAATAAATAGTGTGACATTTAGGAAAATTTGCTTAGGTTTATGCTTGCTGAGAGGTAGATGAGAAGATCGGTACCACTCTAATACCTGTCTGTTAAATATGTCATTACAGCCAGCCACCAGTTAGCATAGCTTAGCATAAAAACTGGAAATGGGAAAACAGCTCACCTGTTTCTCTCTAGATGTTTTAGATTATGTGCTAAACCTTTTATTGATCGGGTACACAGACTTCCTCCTGCTGCAGGTTGCCTGACAACCTCATGGTAGCAACAAGACTCAGTGATCTTCGGGGAAGCGATTATATGGATTTTGTTACTTCTGGACAGAGCCAGACTAGCTGTTTCTCCATTTCTATTCTCTGAGTTAAACCAACTGGCTGCTGGCTGTGGCTTGCAACAGGTATCAATCTTCTCATCTAACTTTCAGCAAGAAAGCAAATAAGTGTGTTTAATAAAAAAATATTTAATTCTTATTTTTAGGAGGAAAGGGGAGATTTCACTGGCCCGCCTATTGTAGCAAGAAGGTCTAGTGAAAGGAGAATGAGGACCAAAATGGAATGGCAGTAAAACTATAGGGGGCTGGCCAGAGAAGAAAATGGAACAAGTCCAGATTACCCATAAAGATTAGTACAAGGACATAGTAAAGCAGACAACAGAAATATAGCCAGTGACCCCAAGGATTTACTGGGAGTCTAGGAAAGGAAGCACAAGTATCTGGAATGTATCTGGGTCCAAGCATGCCTTGCTTCTTCCGAGGGACACTAGAGAAGGGTGCAAAGGACCAAAATGGAAGTGAGCCAGTGCATTTGTCCAAGGGAGCAGTGACAGAGGGGAAAGGGAAAAAATGGAATAGTGCCAGGTAGGCTTGGTTTAGGGGATTAAGACCTTGACAAATAATCCCAAACAGATGTTGCATCCAAAGCAGTACATTAATAGTGCAATGCAGAAGTGAGATCTAGGATGGTTCCAGAATATGTAATTGTGTCTAAGAGAGATGTAATCCTCCATAATTTACACTGGAGTGAAAACACTGAGAATTGATGTGAGCATTTGATTATCATCCTGAAAGCAACCCAACAGCTCCTGGTTATTACAGGGGATTTAATGACATACTGGGTCAGATAAAAACATAGTACTGTGTACTAGTACATAGTACTGTGTACTGTGTCACTCTGTTGAATCGGGATAGTTACAAATAAGCCACTGTTGTCATAGATGATGCTAAGCTGAAAAATGTCATACAATTAAGGTTTGACACTAGAAGAAATGTGAAGTGAAGTGTGAAATGCAGGACCTCCAGACTGAAAAACTCTCTTTCCTTCTGCAATCAGACTCCTAAACAGCTGACAGGAGTTTATTACCAGGAAATACGTCATGTACTGACGACCTGTACTGTTTACATTCTCAGTTTGCACATGCATAATTGCACATTGACTGTTGACTGCTGCACATGCTGCTCCCATGCAGCATACATTCTCTTATTATATTGTTATATATTCTTATTATATTGCTGCATTTGCTGCTTAAAGTGCCTAGACCTTGTGTTACTTATTTATCTACTTTATATTTCACTTGTATTTTGTGGCATTCATGTGGACGGCAAAGTAAGAATTTCATTGTATAGAGAAACACGTTTCCTAACTGTGCATATGACAAATAAACACTTTGACCTTGACCTTGAAATGCAGAAAATGTCTGAGCATATAATTCATTAATTGTCATTGTATATATCACTTGGCAAGGAAGTGAACAAACCTTTGATTTAAATAAATTTACTTTCTCATCTTGCTCAGTTTTGTTCAAACTTTAGCCACCTCAGTTGGTTAAAAGGACAAATCAGCTCTTGTCTAGAGTCCCATCTACAGTATATCATAGTACTTTTTCTTACCTCTGTTGTTCTGAATGGTTTCCTTGGTACACTAGCCTTGGCCTTTTCTCTGACTGTGGCTGTATCCACCCTGGGGGTGAAGTCTTTGGTGGAGTCCCTGGTAGGCTGTGCTGCATTGGGCTCAATATAAACTGTACTGACAGTCACTGTTTCCTCCACCACTTCACCTCCACCTGGGACAAAGAGGGTGATGGGTAAACAGGCAGTTAGCATCACAGCTTGTAAAAATAAAGTAGAAAAATATAAACATGATGATGTGTGTATGTGCTAATTCATAATATGTGCATACATGTTATCACTAGTTTTATATTAAAACATGCACATGATGATTTTAATATATCAGTTACAGTTTGAGTCTCCTACAGAAGAGAGAGTAGCAGAACAGAGTAATAGGATACATATATAAACGGTATTGGAAGGGATATTGATCACTGTTCTGTCGCACTTTACTGCACTTGATCTTCCCGTGCAGTTGCTCTCAGACAGAAGAGTTACTTTCCACAAGGAATGAGTGTAAAGGTGCTTAAAGCAAGTAGAGCAGAGGAGACAAAAAAAAAAGCATGTAAAACTTGCACACTTGCCCACAGCAGTGAGGGTGACAAGACAATCTCAATTCAAATCGAGTGAGAGCTAGAGAGAGGTAGTGAAAGAGAGCAGACAAAGAAAGGAAGACAAAAGAGAAAGATAAAGTGAGAGGAGGGAAGACATGAAGGCAAAACTTTAGTCTGCTGGGGAAGGAAAAACTTCATGCTCATAAAACCTACCTGCAGCAGACTTGAAAATTAATGTCATCACACCTCTTGTGTGCCAAGCTTCCAACTGTGTGTGTGTCTTTACCAAAGTGTTGGGACCATGTGAGGGCACCAGAGGCTAGTCCCCACAAGGAAATCACTGAATTTTAGGGTGTCAACATGGTTTAAGGTTAGGGTCAGGGTTAGATGTTAGGTAAGTAGTGGTTATGGTTAAGGTTAGGATAGGTCTACAGGAAATGAATGTAAGTCAGTGTAAAGTCCCCACAAGGAAACACAACTTGTGTGTGTGAGTAAGCATGTCTTACCTGAGCCAGACCCTGAGTTAAAGTCATCATCATCTTCAGGGTAGTAACCTCCTGAGCCTGTGTCATCCAGATACAGGTCATCAGTCTGAGAGGAAGTCTTGGCTACTTCTGCTACCTGCAAAACAACAACAGAGTAAGGTGTTGAAGACTAGTTATGCATGTGAATGTTTTCATACTGCACCACATTACAGCAACAAAGACTGTTTCCACACAGCACGCATTCACTGTTTTAATGCCCTACCACTGACAGCGAAATATGAGCAGGAAAGTCTAATGGATTTTATTCTAGCCTTTAAATCATTAATCACAACCTCTCTGCTTTGACACCAACACTTCAGCTGCTGATTATTTCCTTAATTGGAAAACATAAAATCCTCTTGTGTAGCAAATCAAAGCTTGTACCATTTGTACATTTCAAAGCAGATAAGTGCAATCAAAACAGTCTGAAAGCAATCTCTCTCTTGGTATCAGCTATGACAGGAATTAGTGCACGGTGCCAATGTTCAGCTGATTGTCTGCCTAAGAGATGGCTACTATGAAAAAATCAATGTGTTTTTAAACTGAGCTCTGAGTAACATGACAAAACTAAGAGGCTATAGTCATGCTAGCAGATGTGAGGCTGTACTTAGGCACAACAGTGCTATGAGCTTACTGCTAACTTTAGCATGCTAACATGCACACAGTGACAATACCAACATGCTGATGTTAAGATGTTCTTATTCCAGCACAACAAATGTCAACCTCATACGGTCATGTTAGAGGAAAATATAGAGGATCGCCAAAATCAATACACTTAATCTTCCGGGGAACAAGAATATTTGGACCAAATTCAGTGTCAGTCCATCCAGTAGTTAAGACATTTCAGGCTGGACCGAAGTGTTGGCCCAACTGACAGATCAACAATCCTAGAGCCAAGATACTAGTGTGGTTAAAGTTGTTTTATGACTCAAATGAAGTGCAGTAGCACATGAGACTGTCCAGTCACAAGATGTAGCCCGCCCCACGGCATCATCGCCTAGACAACTGGGCTGACTAGAGGGAATGTTTGTGTTCTGGCTTAATGGAGTGATTGGCTGAAAAGACCCTAGTTTAACAGTGCTGGTTGTTTAAAAAGCACCTTGTCACATGGTGTGCAAGTAGAGATTTTAATGAGAAATAAGATGAGGAAACACAAATTTTCGCTCATGTGTGGCTTGCAGAGCCAGATGTATGTTGGACATCTGGATGTGACAGCTGTTAGACCAGTGTGTGTATGTTACATGTATCTAGTTAGTTGTGACGCTGAATGTGTGTGACTGGACTAACTATAAAAGCATCCATGGCAACATCTAGTGAACTCCTTCAACAATCTGTGGTGAGCTCTACTGCCCCTTCTATGCTGATAGACCTGCTTTAGGAACACAAAAAAAACCATAATATATCATCCTTTTGTGTTTGTGTGTGTATGTAACTCTACCGATTTTAGTTTCTGATCAGCTCAGAAGTTGTTGTGCTGATAAACCTGGGATTTAATGAACCTGTACTGGAAGAAATCATTTGACTTCTTAGGAAATAGTTTTTTAAACTTGCAATAATGTAAGAAAGCTAAGAAACTAGAAGGAGAAATCATACCCCATTAGTTTCAGACATTCTTGGTTTGGGCAGGGAAAAGGTACAACCATAGTCTGAGTAGTCTATTATTCTTTTTTTTTTTTATCAGTAATGGTTAAATCCATAAAAGATGTCAACTGTTTTATGTGGGTTTCAGCATACAGTGTGTTGGACATATTTTATTGTCTTTTCATAGTCTTTCATGTTTCATGTACTCTACTTTATGTGTATTCTGTTTTTCATTTGACTGCAATTTTCCTTTTGAGCCTAATAAAATAAAAAAATGAAGTAAAAAAATAAAATAAAATCCATCAGTATTTCCAGAGCCCAAAGTAGCACCTTCAGGTTCTTGTTTAGTCCTGCCAGCAGTCCAAAACGCACATTTATTGGATTTATTATCCAAAGCGTTGCAGATTAATGTTTTAGTCAGTTAATCCATGAATCAAATTAGTTTAGCAACAAGAGCATGAGCAGAGACCAGACAGAATGCTATGCTCCGGCTGCAGCTCAGCATTGCCAGTTCCACTCAGTATTCTAACGTGTGTTCAGTAATGCTTTTAAGTCATTGTGTGTGCATATGTGTGCTTATGTGGAGTTTTTGAAAGAAAGGCCATGCACTCTCCATAACAAAGCAGAAGGGAGTGCACACAACTAACAACACTGTCAGAGGAAAAAAAGACAGAGGGGAGATGAAACAGAACAATACATATTTGCATCTCTCCTCGCTCAGTGGGCTCTGACTTCTGTATGAAAGGCCTTTCACCGCTGAGCCACCTGATCAAAGACAGAATTTGTTCAAAGCAACTTTATCTTAACCTTTCTTGCTTTCTCCTCCAACCCCCAACCACGTCTAATGCAACAGCCCAGCAAAACAATCTACTGGCCCATGCAGTGCACAGGTCTTCATGCATTGGTGATGTAACCACAATGGAACAAAAAGAGGCAGACCCCAGATCAAATGGTGACGACCAAAAGCCACTCATGAGATAGAGGCCACACACATGCACGCCTGAGTAGTTATGCAAAGGACAAAATGAATGCAAGCATTCATTGATTCACTGATTATACATATACAAACACATATATAACATGATGTCAAACAGATGTGATGAAATCCATAAAGAGCTGAAGTATTAACAATAAGGCTTCAACACCTCGAAAGCCTATTAAACACAGATTTCAAAAACATTATAATGAAAACACTTTGTCCTGACTTATTAAATGAAAAAAAATGGATGAATGATAGGAATTCTTTAGCAGGGAGCCAAATATAATTTTATTTTTCTCCTTTCTTTATTATAGATTATTCTAGTGGTTGTTTTCTCATTTAGTGTAGCAAATTGTAAAAAAAAAAAAAAAAAAAAAACCCCCCCCCAACCCCCCTGCAACTCGAGACAGCAGGAAATTTCAATGCAGTCTCCGTCTGAGACTCGTGCTGCTGCATTTACTATTAGGCCTATCAAACTTTAGTGAAAAGCACTAAAGTGCTTTAAAGCAGGACAGAAAACCCATTAATGGAAATAAAAATAAAAAACATTTAAAAGCATCCCATAAAATAGACCTTTAGGAAACAATTTGAAGGTTATTTATTTGTTGCCTTGCTGAGAACTAGATAGATATGAAGCTAGAGGTAGCAGCTGGTTAGCTTAGTGAAATGACTGCAAACAGGCAAACAGCAAACTAGCACAACACACATTTGTCTAATTCACACATAAACTGAAGTATTAAAGTATCAGGCTGCTGCTTTAGAGCTTTGGATGTGGTGATATGTGGGAGGGCCAGGATAGCTGTTTTAAGCTGAGCCAAATAAAAAATGATTCCCGGGACTGGGAAAAAGTTGAGAGCAGATGCCTTGCTTCATAGTTTAACAGTTTTGTTTTTACTTTTCTGTTTGTGAACAGGTCCAACAAACATTAAATAAGATCTGATCTGTGTCATAAACTAATCACCTGTACACTTGTGTACAGAGGCCCTGTTTTTTCAGACTTGTAGGTACATTCTGAACAAAGTGTTTGGACTAACTGTACAAGCCACACTGCACCACCAGATCAGTACGGATCAGAAAGACCTTTGACCTTGATAAATATCAGTGACATTGACGCACAGGAACAAGCATGTGTACTCGTGAGTGTACACAATATAAACTTGATAAAGCTGACTATCACCACCACACATGCGTGTGCTCAGTCACAGCTGCCCCGATAAACTTTGCTCTCTTTATCAATCCAGAGATATTCACAGGCTTCCAGCGCTTATTACAGACCAAGCTGAACCAGACATGAATCCCTGACAAGTTGCCAGTTAGCTGACAGATGCAGCCTTGCAGAGGTCCCACCTTTTATAAGGTTGCTACACTGTGGCATGGTTGCTCCAGTCTCAAGAGCAATTATTTGAAAAACCCTGCACTGTTACTTGCTGAATAGATTCAGGGCTGGCAGGTTTCCAATGATGGAGGACAGTTCTGAATCCCATTCATTATACAGCAAAAGTTTACCGATTCATTCCTCCATAGAAACCAAAAAGCCCTCTTTACCTCACTATCTTTGTCCTCATTCACTAAATCAGACCGCTAATGGGATATTAACATTTTGTGAACCCCTGAAAATAAAAGCGTTAAGGCCTGCAGTAATTATGTATTAAATCTAAAGTAGGAAACCATTTTTATAGCAGCTCACATTAAATATAATGTGATTATTGTAGTGAGGGGCTCCATAAAATATCTTTCTGAAGGCTTATTCAGTTGCCACTATGAGTACGCATAGTGTATCACAGTATTATATGCTCTAATTTTAGTCTCCTCTTTATGCTTGAATATAAACAGACTTTACCAGTGAAGCTATCACATAGGAACCATTAAAGACATGCTTAGACACCTTCAGTGGCTTTTCATAAATGAGGCTTAACTTTTCACTAGTCCTGCTTTGATAAGTGTTGTTCTCTGAGCTCAAGCTGTACACCTGGAAGTGTGCTAAAAAAAGACCCTGCTTCAGAAAGAGGAGGCTTTGGAGCATTGTGGCAGAGGAAGGAGGTTGACATGCACCAGTGCTCCTGAGTAACAGTCAAGGAGCAGTACAGTCTACTTACACAAAGACACACATTCGCCAAGCGACATGTTGCTTTTGTGTGCAGAAATACAAGTAAGAAAGAAGGCCATACATAAAACATACACAAACATAGAAATATACCACATGCACTCATGTGTGCTCTCTGCATCACACACAAAAACCTGCACATAAGCACACAAAACAACTTTCAAAGACTTATTTTTGTCTTCTTGGTGTTAATATAAATAACTGAAAATCTGGTACCTGGAGAAGATGCTGACTAGGTGCCTGATTTCACACTCGCATTAGCTCTGCATAAAAAAAAACAGCAGTCTCATTTATTTGAATGAGGCCACTGCCTTGACACAGTGAAGACGCCAGCACAGAGGGTTCTGGCCTCTGGTTCTGGTCACTTCTCTGATGCTTCTCTTCTTGTGCTGCTGTGACACTATGTGTTAGCATTTGCTGTTGTGTAGCCTAATTTTCATTAAATCCAGTCTTCAGCAAAATTACATGAACTTGCTTTAAAACTGTTAAACCTGAATTGATTTAACTGCCTAATGGATTTTTCTGATAATAAATTTGACCAAAAACTCATCACATTGAGTTCCAGACATTTCAGCTGTGTTTTAAATGATTATTTTAGCTGCAGTGAGCAACTGAAAATGAACAAGAAGTAGGCTGAGCTGCCATAATGAGCTGCCATTACTGGCATCTCTGCCTGCTAATGAACTAAGCCAGTGGAAAGCAGCATTCACACCATCTATGTCTTCCCATCACTCTGTTTGTTTGACCTGCAAACCTAAAGAAGACCAAAATAGCTACAGACCAAGACTGGACAAAACACAGATAACAAAGAAGGGGGGACTGAAAAGAAAAGGGTGTGAGATAAAAGAGAGAATATGGGGGTGGACAAAAGGGGGAGAGGATGAGAAAAGACAGAAGGTGGGAGGGGAAAATAACCCTGTGCTGTAGACAGTCCTGTAGCCTGGAGGTTGCTCAGCTAAAAGCCTGTCAAAACCACCATGTCAATGCCTAGCGGGGCTTGAGAGGCACTGGGTCTGTATGTGCTTACAGCATGTGTGGGTAAGTGTAATATTTGCATCTCTCTCTTCGTTCTCTAACAGTGGCTGGAAGGGATACATATGGAGGAAAATGGAGTTATCTGAACTAACCCTGGGCTCCTGACTTTCTACTGTTGATACAGTGCTTGAGTTTCCAACACAACACACATTAGCTCAACTCCAAGTCGCACCAGGGGAAGTAGCGTTCCTCAAAAGAATGCAGACACACACACACTCGTGAACATCTGCTTGTCCATGAAAGCACCCATGAGACACACATATGTGCCAACTCAGGCACACACAAACCCTTATCCGGCTCTCACATCTCAAAATGTGTGAGACGAATACACAAACGCAGATTATAACACTGGCTTCAGAGAGAAGAAAAAATGCAAAACAAGTGCACAGGGGCCAGCAGACAGACAGCGCCCCAGATCCTCCTCCATTGGTCTGCTGCTTTCTCTGGTTTTAAACCATTTCCTCCTCAAATCTGCCTCAGAACTGCAAGAAGTTTAGAAAGAACCACAAAAGATTTATCTGTACTGTCTGCCTTGTTCTGCCTGGTGATATTTCATTTGTATTTTGTGGCATTCATGTGGACGGCAAAGTAAGAATTTCATTGTACAGGGAAACACGTTACCTAACTGTGCATATGACAAAATAAACACTTTGACTTGAAAAGATAGAAGTAACATCCCTTGCCATTGTGCTTCTATACTTAAGAAGAAGAATATCTACAGGGCCATTGTACCTCATAATCACATCTAAAGCACAGTCATTAACATTAATGTTTTTATTAACAAGTGAAAAGATGTGTAAAATCTTTGCCTCTACTCCCAGTCTTTATGCTAATTAGACAGTTGTTGCCAGAAAGAGTCCTATTTTAAAGGAACAGTTCAACATTTTAGGAATTACACTTGCCCAGAGAAGACTGACACTACTCTTGTATACGTCCATAAAATGTAGCTACATTAGCTGCTTAGCTCAGCCTAGCATGAACACAAAAAGCAGGGGGAAGCTTGGCGCTGCCCAAAGGTTAAAGCAGGTTAAAACAATCCATGTATCAGCACCTCCAAAGCTCACTTTATTACACATCAACAAATTAATCAGTCATAGCACCTGAGATGTTCTCTAATCTTTCAGGCACACTAACTTTCACAGTATAAAGGTTCTTCATATGCATTAGGTGCCAACACAGACAATTATGTGTAGTGTACTGTCTGCCTTGTTCTGCCAGGTGAATGAAATAAGTTCTCATTATCTCAACCAGGCAAACAACTATCTACATCTATAAGAGAACTCAATACTGTGTGAAGGAGAGTGTGTGTGTGAGTGAGAGAGACAGAGAAAGATTGCTTTAATCCCTAATTAACAAAGTAAAGGTGGCTGATTGGCCTGACGGCTTTCACTTTATCTGTTTTACTTGGCCTGCCACAGATCTATATAGAAGGTCAATAAAGCAGCACAGTCCAGCAGGCAGCAGTAGTGCCAAGCCTCTGCCACAGGTCCACCTCCTCAATATTATCTTTGTGATCTGGACAAGAGACAGGACAGTCAAAAACAGCAGAAAAGAGGAGGGAATGCTGACTATCAGGTGCATGACAAGTGTCCTCTGCCTCCACCTTTAGGGACATGTATAAGAAAAGGAATAAGGACAACCAAAGTACAGACGTGTTGATGCAAAATAGAGAGACAAAGTGAAATCAGAACATCGGAGTTCTCTTCCAGAAGTAGGAAACCCTCATTCCCATTGACATCAATTTGATATTTATGGTTTTATCTGCTGGCTACTGGTACTGTTTTCCATAAACCCTAGAGGTCTATGGGCTAACGTCACAGTTCGATAGAGGAGGTGAGTCCATGGTGAGGTGAGAGGTTACAGTTAGTTCACGCATGTAATAACAGCCTTACACAGAGCACTGAATACTGTTGACGTTTTTAGACAGCAGCGAGTACAGCTAGATGATGATCCTAGATGATGATCCTGGATGGTCCTGGCTAACACTTTGAAATCCCATTTGAAGAAAACCTTCAAATGGGATTTCAAAGTTCTATAAAAAAATGAATTCCTTCCAGTCTGCCATTCTGTTGTGACTGAAAGCCGGAGATGAATTGAGCCAGAGCCTCCCTGATGTTTGGAGAAGTGGACAGCAGGAGAAGCGTGACAAAAGAAGAAGAGTCAGGGAGAATTTGATGGCAGTACAGGGTGACAATTGGCTTCATGCAGCATCAGCCATGAACAGAGCAGACAGTTGCTGCCTTCATAGAAGAGGTATGGATAACAGCTGGACTGGAGATGCTGCTGTTATTAGAGACAGAAAAAACAGAACAGGAGGGGATGGTGACATCCAAACATTCATTTTGTCTCACCAACACCTGCTGATGGCTGAGCAAACTGTTGGCAAGACAGACAGAAAAAAGGTCTCGGTGAGTCATTTATGTGGGTGGTGAGCATTGTTTGGAACATGTAAATAGGAAGAGCAGGCAAACAACCACCTACAGGCCAGTGAAAGAAGATGTCTAAACTGTAACTCTTAGCATGCCAAAAAGGTTTGTCTGCGTGTGCGCACGCCAGCGTGTGCCTTTGCTCTCTTTGAACTCACTCCAACTTTTATTGCCCTCCCAGGGATCATAATAAGAAACTAATTGATAGTCTTTGAGCCACAGGCTGAGGAGAGGGGGAGTTCCTGCAGGAAGTCAACACAAATCAAACTCTCCCTGAGCCCTTAAGGTCTGGAGCTACTCCAGCTGAGTTGTGGTGGGTAGCAGTTGCTATATGTGTGTGTCTGTGTGTGTGTGTGTGGGGGTGGGTGGGAGAGAAACACAGACAGAGAGCAGATTGGAAGGAAATGTGAAAGAGAATGCAACTAAGATAAAGAGAGGGTGATAGACTGGATTTGACATTTACAGTTTCCACTTTTGACCTAGTAACCCAAGAATGTTCATATAATCTATTTCAGCTACATGAGATATGACACATATCAATATCCTGTCTACATGTAAACCTCTTAATAGCTTACAGTATTCCTCTCTGACGTATGTAAAATGTTTATTAGCTCACAGAAATATGAGTTTAATTTAAGAATAGACATTAAACTCCACAAAATATGACTTTACATAAATCTCTGACGAGTTGATGTTTGCAGAGATGCATTTATTCCAGATTCAACAGTTACCCCCCCCCCCCACCCACACATTCAGACATACACACACACACACACACACACACACACACACACACACACACACACATTAGATCACATTGCCTCTGTAGGTGAAAAGCCTCCCTTAATGATTTCCTGCACAAGATGAGTATGTAGTTGGTTTCAGATCACATTCACATCATCTCTTGTTCCAAAACAAACAGCCGTCTGATAGAGAAAGGCATACGCCACATACCACAGGACTCAAGAAACCGAAACTACAGTATTTTCACATGGGGTGAGAAAGTAGGTTAAAAGACCTGCTAATTTCTCAGTTACAAAAAGGATGAGACCAGTATTTTATAGGTGCATTAGCACAACTTTATGTCCCCATAAAAATTAAGTAAACCGTTTAAGAGTGCAGCACAATCAAATGCAGCAGAATTTTCCATGAGTGCCGCTCAGCTGAAAGGCTCGCCTGATACTGCTGAGCAAATACAGACTTTCTAAAATATATGACAGATCAACCACTTTTCACTACACAACTAGAACATTTTCTGCCCACACAGTGAGCACCAAGAGCTACAACTGGTGGCTGTTGAAGGAAATTTGGATGATGGGCAGAGAAGATGTAGAACAGGTGGAGTGCTTTCATGATCCTTTTTCATCTAGCTCCATCAAAATTTGAGAGGACCAACACTTCTGTTTATAAGCAAATACCTGGAGATTAGCAAACATTCTACCATGCTAACTTGTTAAACTAAGACTAGACATGGCAAACATTATGCCTACTAAACATCAGCATATTAGCAATATCATTATGAGCAAAAAAAGCTGCTAGTCATGGTCCAGTTGGTCAACTGAGACTCCAGTCTGATTAAAGGTTAACATTTTCTGGCTGTAGGAGTAGACTGGAAATGTAATTGCTGCTTTCCAGCTAACAAACACGACTTTAAACAAAGAGCTTGAGAGAAGCTGAATGAGTCACCTGTAGTTGTATATTACTCTAACTCATATAAACAGCACATGGGGGTAGAGTTGTATCCCTGCCAACCATAATGTGCTGCTTTTGAACCAGCACTGCATGCTCCACAGCTTTTTCCTCCCCACTGACCAGTAACACACTACATGTCTGGCTATGATTTCCTCCCTTTGCTGTATTGCTTCCCAACAGGAAGAAAGTCAATTGCATGGTTTCCAAGAAAAACAGACACATGCTGACAGACCACTGACAAGTCTTACTATCAGTGTTTAAATGCTAACATACTGAAGGTATAATGGAGCATGCAATCACTACAAAAACTGAGAAAAATTAAATTTAAAAAAGTGCAAGATTATTCTGATTGCAGTGTCACGTCACTGTGAAAATATGGATTCTCTCACATCACAACTGATACTTCATCTCAGACCATTAATTATTTTACCACACCAATTATAGGCTGTCTGATTCTGTCGAGCTCTCTCGAGCCCTGATTGGATTTAATGTTAATGTAAACCTTCTCAGTGTGAAATGTCTGTCTCAGCAATGTCAGAACTCATAAAGAGGAAACACTGCGGAGCTCATGTGGCTTTAACATAGCCCTGTTTAGAGCATAGCTCAGTGCTGTGGTATTCAGCCTTAGGGCGGACGCACACGCTTCAAGCTACACAAGATCGATTTCACACATCATTGCGTCCTTGAGTGTGTCATAACGCCACGCAAGCACAAGTTGCAATTTCTAGATTTGCCTCTAGAGGCACTGTATCATGAAGCAAGAGAAATATTTATCAGGTGTCATCCTGAAATACTGAAAGTATTTCTCCTCATCAGAATGCATTCGTTTCACTAGACAGACAAATTCTCCATCCCTTTTGTTGTGATTAATTCAAAGGTCGCACATCCCATTGGCATTGTTTTCATTCTTCTTCTTTCTGTGGAGTAAGTACAGCGGTACACATTCCTCCACGAACGCCATTTGTGGTCTACTGTTGTCACGGCAACGCTCTGAGCTTCACCTGCCTGATATCGCCTCCTTGTGGACAGAGCTGTATCATCACCGCTAGCCTATAAGAGTGTATGTTGACTGTTTTCACTGGGGATGTGCGTTGTGCCCGGGGTTGTCACTTGCGTCCACGCACTTATGCAGTTATGGACTGTAACTGACTTGCTTTTTGCCTTCTGCACATTCCCAGCCTTACCATGGCTCCCTGCTTGCCTGTCCACTGGCTCCTGATACACACGAGAAAACCTAGATTTTTTGTCAACTCTTAAACTCTAGATAGTGGGAAATGGGCTTCACCTTTGAGTCATCTCTGGTGCTGAGGAGGGGGAAACAGTAAGATTTGCTGCAGCACAGCAGCTTTTTACCCTTCAGGCAGAAGAGAAATACGAAGCTTAAGAGAAAAATCTGAACTGAGTAAATGCAGAGAAGCACAAATACAGTCATAGACAGAGAGATTTAAGTGCGTTATATAAAAGTGGTTTCATAGTCTGTATGTCAGTCTTCAATAACCTGAATGCACTAAGGAACAGCATTCACAGAGACAATCTGAACTTGCTCTTTCATTTAGATAGGATTGATAGCAGAGCCTCATATCATGAATACCACATAAAAGAGGCTCAAACCAGGTACCCGAAATGGAGTTCAGCTATGTACACACACACACACACACACACACACACACACACACACACACACACACACACACACACACAGAGAGACACAGACG
>NW_018127914.1:4058221-4059022 GCF_001952655.1 Monopterus albus
TGTATGAATAAGAGACGGCGCTTGTTTAACAAGACCTGATAAATGCAGACATTTTACAAACGGATCAGCCCTCTTCTAGAACTGAAGATCTCTCCTTAGCACCAAACTGACCAGTGATGTCAAGGTGACGTCTTCAAATGTCATTTTGTTCAACCAAAAGCTCCTAAAAGAAGGAACAACTACAACTATTTTATGGCCACCCATGTTAATTTCCTTAGACTTTCAAAGACTGTACATGACCTGTATGGACTCCTTCAGAGTAGTTCTTAAAAGCGAGGTACAGATAATTACATCTGAAACAAACACTCAGAGGCAGAACGTCAAAAAACATTGTGAACTAATATCCACCCCTTGCTCTCATGGCAACCTTTAGCTGGACTAAAGAGCCCCTCTGTTTCTTCCTCTCATTTCCAACCAAATCATGGCAGAAACTGATTAATCCTGTAGTGCCCATTTAACCTGAGGAGAACATCAACACTGACGAAAGCTTATTCTCATAAAAAGGTCTCAGTGACCCTCCTTGCATTCAAAATTAATAGAACACAAAACTAATCAGCCGTCTGGCCCTCTATTACTGCATCATTTCTCTCTTGGCCCCCAAACAGCACATTTCCAGCCCTTCCCATGCATCACATTAAAACTCACTTAACTTTAGCCCACAGGTGCACACTACACGAGACTCTAGCCTGTCTATGTAAAAGCAAGACATTAATAGTTATGCTCCTAACTTAGCAGGAGCTGCAGTGGATATTAGACAAATGCAACTATAATATTGCCTGCACAAATGTTCTGTATCCTTCA
>NW_018127914.1:4059035-4067543 GCF_001952655.1 Monopterus albus
GGAATGTGTGTATTTAGGCACATCTCTTTTTAAATGCACATGTGATTTTACCTCTCTGGGTCAACAGGCTTCCTGCTCCCTTGAAGCAGGCATAGAGAGTTTGGCTGAGTAGCATGTGGCACAGAACTGAAGCTCTGCTGCGTTCAGCTGTTGTCAGCAGCCGACAGACAGAAAGGCTGTTCTGGTTTAAAGCTGGGAAGGAACAAATACTTATAGAAGGTGCCAAGACCATCTGTAATGGAGTGCAGCAGGGAAAACAGGTTCTCTTTGTCTCATGTGTTTGGAGCAGCCTGCTAAGACAGGGGATGAATGGAAGGAAAATCTTTGTACAGTTATATGTAAATACCTCTAGTTTATGATACAGTGGATGAACTGTCAGTGTAATGAGTCATATAAAATTCGCCAGCTATCATAATAACTGAGTCATCTTTTTAGAAAAAATGCCAAGCCTGCTGTATCCATCTTCTCAAATGTGAGGATTTGCTGTTTTTCTGTTTTATCACTATGAATTGAATTGTATTCGAGTTTTGGAGTGCTGATTAGACAAAACTAGCAGTTTAAAGATACCATGTCAATCTCTGGCATGTTTTAATGGTCATACTTAATGAAATTCAAAGATTTAATTCAGTGAAAATAACTCTTAGCTGCAGCCACATATTGATGACTAATGTTGGGAAAGATTACAGTGTAACGCTGTCAGGTGTACCTCTGCATCTACAGTACATCAATGTTCAGGAAAAAAGCGTCGTGTTTGCACAAAAAAGCCACTGGGATGTATTTAAACATAGTTGATGAGTCAATGTGAATACCTACAGTAACCCTCGCCCGCAAACACTTTGGAAACTGTGGGAGAACTTGTATAAATCAAAGCTAATAGTAAAAATAGTCACAAATGTCAGTGATGGCTGTTTTATTAACTGTTTCTAGTTGACTGTGGAGGATTAAAAGGTTGGAAGAAGGGCTCCTGTATGTTCACTGTTATTAGCTGCTTTGTTTTATAATCAGGATATCATGAGGATTGAATTATGCTTTATTTGTATTATAAAATGTATTCCTAATATAGCTACCATTATTTAACAGCAGTAAAGGCTTCAAATGCTTCATGGAGCTCCCAGCTGAGATCTGCCTTTGTTATATAAACCCCTGCTGTGTGTACACTCACCTGTGCTGCAGGCAAACGCACACTTTCAGTGCAGTATTTTGCGTTCGGAAACAAACACACCTCAGACACCTTTGTACACATTAAAACAGGAGCTGCCACATGCTCATAAACACACAAACTAAGCAGACTGTGTGCACTGATCCATCTGCGGTATGCACACACATTTCCTCTATCAGGTAGTCAGTGTCAGTCAATGCTCTGGAAAGGGATGAATGCTGTCTTTCAAGCCACAGCAGGCCTAAAATATCAACAATTCCTGCACTAATACAAGTCCTCCTGCTACTATACACAGAATACAAGTATCACAGGAACACAGAGTCAGTCAGGGTCAGTCCTGTGAGCTGCACTTTGTCAACAATGCACATGCATACACACTACTGTAATGTGTTTTGTTTGAATCCTATCACTATAATTAGGCTCTGTGCTATGTGTGCATTTGTTCCATGATGCCTTTGCATGCTTTGCACTTGCTCTCTTTGTTCTTGAACTGTACAGCTGTCCAAGTAGTGCAAAGTGCAGGTTCATGAAAATTACAAGCTGAAAAGAGCATATGTCAAACATCTTGGTGCTCTTGAGTTCAATTGGATGTGGAAAAATAAAACACCATGATACTTAAAGATGGTCTGCCCTCAAGTCTCCTGAGGCGGCCTGGTGGATAAGTGTTTTAAACTCAGTGCCCTTAACCTTTGAAACAATCCCATGCACATAGTTTCTGTCTCAAAAGGGTGTCCATGTCATTAATCACAGCTCATGTGCTCCAGACTTAGAGCTAAGCTAATCAACTTGTCTTATAACAATCAAGGCGCAGGGTCAATTTACTCCATCAAATGAAAATATAAATTGAAAACAATTTGTTCAGCACATGAGAGGCCACTTAGTCATTTCAGTTGTCGGGGAGCTGAATCTGCAGAGAACTTTTATTCAGTTCCTTAAAAAAGATAACCTGCAATGAAAACTCATTTTGGGATGGACTGTCAGCGGTCCCTGCTGTCAGTGGCTACTGCATGATTCTCCAGTGCTCTGTGCCACAAAACACGTCTCCCACACCCCGCACAGTCTGGTTCCTTCTGTCAGTTTGTCAATGGAAAGGCATGGTTTCCGTCATCTCGGACTTTTAAAAGCTTTGCTACTGTTATAAAAAAGCCAGGCGCAAGGTTTGTGGGATGGTGTGTTTAGCATCTGTGCACACACGTGTCTGCATCTTTTGTGCTCACATACTATATTTACAGAGATGAAAGTGTGCACATATGATTTTATTGATAGATTAATTAACAATTATATGGTTCAGGGCTCAGTTATAGTTTTTCACCCAAATTTAGAAGCTGTGGCTGCATATGTCATAACTACTCTGTTGCCAAGGAGAAGAGGAGGAAGAAGAGCCCCCGAATTCTCACTTAGCAGATCATTAACACTACAGCATGAAAGCGCTCGAGGACTGTGGGGGTGAAAGTTTGCCACATGTATTCCTCACCACATGAAATACTGCATATATAAAGGTTAAATGGAACACTTGCTTAAAGCAGTTTGGATGATATCAATAAATGGTTGCAATTTCAACTTGCAGTATAACTACAAGAGTGCAAATCCAGATAACCAAAGTTTATAAACAAATACAAATACTTTCATGCCTGTTAATACATATGGCCATATACGTATGTGCTTATCAGCGTACAGGAAAAAAAATGATGTGCCACATTCCTCCATCCAGGACACCAATCTCTCACTGCTGCCAGCTCTGACAAATAGGCCTTTATCACCTGAGATGAAAGCCAGGGGGGCAGAGGCATGCGAGGTGGGGGGGAGAGGGAGAATGATTTTGCTGCTTTGTAGGCTGATCTGGTTCAATCCTTGTGGTGCAGCGATTGAATTCCCAGCCAAGCTTTTTCCTTAAGAGGATTTGGACTCAAGGGAAGTCAGCAGGGCCACAGGACTACAGTGTGAGGACAGCAACCCGTGATGGGATGGTGGGAGTGATGGAGGAGAAAGGCATGTGTGCAGGAAGGAAGAAAGAGGAGGGCTGGGAAAATACAGAAAAATAGATAAGATCCAGGATGATAAAGAAAGGAAAGGCTGAGGATAAATTCTGCTCTAAGCAAATGTGTCTAGCGGGAATAATGTGGTAGCTACAGTATCAAAGACAGGAGGAGGAGGGCAAAAAGGGTGAGAAAAGTTCATGAAAGAAGTCACACACATTATAACTAACTGTCAGAAAGGGGACAAAAGATAAAGAGGACTATAACAATTTGAGGAACAGATAACCAGAAGGGATAGAGAGGTGCAGGCGGGATGAGATGGCAGCAGGTGGTGATCTCTGATCCCATTATCCAGGGCTCATCCTGAGCAGCAGTGAGTGTGTTTGTACTGGTGTACATGTGTTTGTGTCTGCAGTGTTTTGTTGGCATCACACTCACTGAATCATCAGGGTCTGTCAATCAACCTTTACCCAGATTTGAGGAAATACTGAGTGAGATGTGCTAAAATTTCACTAAGCTGCTGAGGCACGGTCTAATTAATATGTGTTAAAAAGCAAAATTTGCAGAAAGGATTGAGATATCTTAAAATCACTCATATTGTCTTATTTAAATTTAGAACCAAACTGTGTAGCACTTGCACATAATACTATATCTAACAGTGAAAGATAAAAATGAAATTGAATGGTCAAAGTTTTTATGAAAATGATTAAGCATGATAGTCCAGTATGGTGACTGTATAATTAAATGTTAAAATATTTAGCATGGGCATCTGTTCGGTCAAATTAGCTATTTAGTCTGACCAATAATATGAAAAGTATAGCTGTCATTTTTGTCCCTCTCGGGTGTACATTTTCATAATTTGAGAAACAGCAGGCGCAGTGGGTGGGTTAGACAACCCATGCGTGAGAGTTGGCAGCCCTCAGTGCAAGTCAGAAGTGCCGTCATCCACAGTACAGTATGCACAGGGTCTTATTAATAGTCAGCTAGTCTTGGAGTCTGGGTCACCACGTGTTTGGATTCCAACACAACCTGTTCAAATTACAAGTGCAGAATGAATCATTTTAAATTTCCTTTTTTAAAGTGTTTTCTGAAATAATAATCACAAAAATGCAGTCTTTAAGTACAGATGAAACTACAGCTTTCCTGTTACACTATGATCACAAAAGAAAACGCACCCTTTTAGACGGTGTTACATAATTGTACAACAGGGCACAGATAACCACAACAGAGCTAAAGCAGTGTGTGTTATTGCTTTAATGATCCAGTGAGAACTCTGCCATCAGTGCATTGTTATGTTTGAAGAATGTTTTATCTTGTGGTTCTGATCCAGTCTGGGCCACCACGTCACATGGTAATGTTGGACTACTGCAGATGTAGATGTGCAGGTCGCTATTAGTGTCATGCTAAGATGTTAAGCCTTAACATCGTATGTCCACAGATATTGTAATCCCACTTTATTCAAACCAAAGGCAAAGTACAATATCAACCACTGACTACTGTTGCACAAAAATATAATAACAGAGTGCTACTATTAAAAATCAGGAGCTAAGTTGAGTAAATTTTCAAGTTGAAAATCCTGTGGTGTTGAACACAGATGCTGAACACTCCTGTTGGGTGGCAACTGTGCATGTAAGCATTGGAGTAATGTCACCACTTAAGACTTCATTAGAGAGGTATTCTGAGAATAGGTTGGGTCATGAAGAGAAGAGAAAATAGTAGAAAACAGAGTGGTTCCCTGGTAGGACGTGCCTCACCAAAGATGTGCAAGATAGAAATCACAGAAAAAAGAAGTTGGCTCTCGCTGGGCTCCAGTATGAACAGTGACTAGATCCAATGTGGGCAAAGCATGACTCACGTAATTGCACATTAATGACACTGTATAATTATGGGAGCGTGAGCTGAGCTGCGTGTGTGCCAGACTCAGCATGGGGTCCACAACTACACAGGTTTTTTAATCTCCAGTCTCCATCAATACAAAACCTCAACCTAAAATATCTTCACATACTGATGCAGGAGTTCCCTTCACTGTTCAGAACTGTTTTCTTGACATTATAATGGAAGAACAGTTCTCACTTCCTGTAGTAACTCTGGAGTACTGCAAGGCCTTCCAACAAAGAAATAATGAGCCAAACACTGAGGTCTCCAACAAAGAAAGAAATAATGAGCCAAACACTGAGGTTGACTATTGCACTAATAATGTGCACCAATAAATATGCTGAACCTTGTAAAACCCAGCAGATTGTGCCTGAACAGTATAGTCGCTGAAACCTCATTTGTAGCAGAAGCACTGAGTGACAGTTACCTCAGATCACTCTTGTTATAAAATTGAAAATTTATCACATTGATGGATGCACGTGAAGCTCGGTATGCTACTTTGGAGAGAAATTTCAGATTTCAGGCACAGAGCAGAAAACTTTAAACCACAGTCCACTTTTTCACTGTTACCTGTGTGGACCGACAGCATTGAAGAGTCACCTGCGGTTCAATTAACACATGCTGAAGATTAGCCCACTGTGGCTCCAGATGTTTTTGGCAGCACAGTCCAAGCTAAATTGAACTTGGCTTGCAAACAGCAGCGCACTCATTCCAACTTGAGGTCTGCTCATTTAATGGTGCCAATGCCAGTTACAGGAGGAGCAGGTGAAGTGGTGAAATGATTAGCTCAGCTACAGAAAAGCAAAACGGTGAATTCTGATAATTCATTAATTGTCTGAAGTCATTTTCCAAGAAAACTACAATCATGTAGTATGAATAATGCCTGTGTGAATCACTGCTGCAACGTCTGCTCAGTTTCTGTGCTTATTGAAACAAACCGCTCCCCACAGAAAGAAAAAAATACTTCCAAGTTTTACATATGTAGGCCAGCTGCTCAGATGCAGTCCTCTCTTATCAACCAAACAACAAAGATTGCACAATTAAGCCCAGAAATATGAGTAAACAAGTCACATCATTCTGGACGACGTCCACCAGGGCGTACTATATGTTGCACTTCAGCTTTGATTGGCCTGTAACTGGAAAAAACTCTTGTGGGCTGTCTGCTTTTTATATTCTGTTAAATAAAAGTAAGATCACACCCCACCACTTGTAAGGATGAGGTGTGCATGCCTAATGTTGCAGCTAAACAATCTTGTCTTGCTTTCCTGGGGATATTTTGCATGCCTTTTAAAAAAAAAAAAAAGGTTGTACCCTCGGGCTTATACTTGGAAAACTGATGGGGTGAAATCCTTATTCATTTTCCATCCTGTGTAAATAATTGAATTCTGGCAACCAAAATGGGTCCAGCACTCCTGCAATAGCTAGGCTGAATTTTCAATCTTTAATGACTGTGTGGAAGACTAAGCTGGGACTTTAAAGGCCTGCCAATGTATCAAGACAGAAAACACACTTTTAAGTGGGAGAACACACAATTAGCGAGAAGCCAGTCTTTCACAGGAGAGAGAATTTTTTGTGCTCTCTCTTCTTTGGATGCAAAACAACAGTGTTACTAACAAAACTCCTGCAACTAAAATTGGATTTTAATCTGTCTGCCAAACCTCTGTTCCTTTACTCACTACGTGGTCTTTCATACTTCTTTCCCTGTGCTGTAATTCTGCAAGAACGGACGGTTTCTCAAGACTGCAGTCTGGTTTTCCTTAAATGTCCTGAAACTACAGACATATTACTTTTATGCAAAAACTTTAAAGACTGATATCTCAAGTAAAAATAGACAGAAATATGCTGTGAAAGCTGGGAGGCAAAGGTACTAGTGGTACATCTCATACTAAAGAGGAGACACTATCAAAAATCCAACCGGCAACAGATGTTTCCAACACCAGGAAAACCCATCATAAAGCCTCTTGTGGCGATCCCCTTTAAATTTGGCACAGTTCAACACGCTGCAGCTGACAGAAATGCAGTAAACTGTTTTAGTAATTGATTCATCAAGTCATTTGTCAAGCAAAGAAGAATAACATTACCCCTAGCCCTAATACTACTTTAATACTAAAAGGATCCTGTTGAATTTTCTTGTAATCAATTAGGTTTATGCTCACTAAAAAGCTGAATGCAACAAACATCTAGAGAGTTGATTTTTAATCCTACACGTCTGTGTACTAACTAGCAGTATTCTTCCTCTCTGCATTTATTAACACACTGTTACAGCTGTGCTTTAATGCAGCCAATGGTCAAACAGTGGAATAGTGTAAATTAGTGGTGAAACAGTTCATGTTAAAAAGTCTGACCTGTTCAGTTGCCAGTCATGGTTCAGGGCATGTATGTATGTGCTGTTCAGTTCATAAATCTAAAGTTACTGAGCAAAAAAAAAAAAAAAGCCTTGTGCCAATAAATAATAAATCAGTGCAACTTAGTTGGCAACTGTCAGTCTTGAAAATGGCAAGTGGACAAGACATTTAGAGGATACACCAGTGTCGTTTTGCTCTGCTATGGATTTAGTGGAATTCACACAGAAAGAGAGACGTGAGCTTCAGGTCCTCAGAACAGCTGTCTGTATGTCAGCAAAGCGTTCTGAGTGACTTAAACAGCCGTCTGTGGAGATTACGCTTCACTAAACACACCAGAGGTGAAAAAAAGACCTTAAGTTTAAAAAGCAGAACAGTGTTGTTTTGAAAACAGTGTACATTGTGCATTTGGGTTATGCTGTACTTTGTGTTGACAGTATAGACGTGTTTATGTTCCTTATGTACTTAGCCAGAATTTTAAGGCAAATATTTGTTAGCTGTTTTGTTAAATACATAAAAAGTTGAACTTGGCAGCGCCCTCAACCCTGCGTTACCAAAAAATGTACCGAAAACTGCGACCCCAAAACCGTGATATGAACCAAATCGTGAATTTTGTGAACTGTGCCACCTCGTAACTGTGTATCACATCATCTGTATGTTTACATGTCCGTTAGCCAAAACGTTTGGGCTATGATGTTTAAAGCTTCTTACAGCTTTTCAAGACCTTCATCCTCTTCACATCCATGATTTAATTCTTTGCGATGAATCTGAAAACCCCTACACAGACTGTGCTGGAAGGTTTCCTGGACAGAAAGGATCCATTCAGCCACTCGATTACACAAATTGTCATCATCTAAGTAATCATGCTTTGCACTCTGCCTGCCTTCCTTCATTATACCATGAAACCCTGTTTAACCATGGGATGAAAATGATATGGATTATAAGTGAAGCAGTGACCTTGGTGATGTTACTGTCAAAGCGCCTTATTTTCCTGGGGAATTGCCTGAGAGGATGGGTGGAAGCAAAAGACAGACCACAGTGTAAAAGTTGTATACAATAAAGTACAGCATACAGTGGGTACGGAAAGTATTCAGACCCCCTTAAATTTTTCACTCTTTGTTATATTGCAGCCATATGCTAAAATCATTTAAGTTCA
>NW_018127914.1:4068844-4071582 GCF_001952655.1 Monopterus albus
AAAAAATGAACTTAAATGATTTTAGCATATGGCTGCAATATAACAAAGAGTGAAAAATTTAAGGGGGTCTGAATACTTTCCGTACCCACTGTATCCCTTTATAGCCCACAAGTTGAAAAAATATATTTTAAACTAATAACTAATAATATGCTTATAATTTTTGAGGATATTCACCTGAAAACCTGCAACCTCAAAGCAGTCGACCATGTACCTGACTGTTACCAAGACGCATTCTCCTGGCAGCTTCTGGTTGTTTAGATACTTCTCGCTGAAAACATCTACTCATCGAGAGGGCTGTGTAGTCGTGCCCAGATATCGAGCTCTAGTAATGAGCATGCCAGTGGTATTTGCATTTAAAATCAAAATGGATTCCATCTGACGTGGTTTTTCTGGTCTAAAGCCTCTCTGGACTGAATAATGAACCCAGTCCCTCATTATAATGGAGGACTGGCTGCTGTGGCGCTGAATGCAGCATGGTGCTCTGCTGGTCATCGCTGAGAACACAGATGGCTGTTAACAGAATGCATTAGTAAAGATTAACTCGCCTGGTAGAATAGCCACATTAGTGCCTCTGATCATGTTAGCAACCACAGCAGAGACAAAGTGTGTGGCATGATAAGGCTTGGGCTGTGCACATTTAATTGCATATGACAAGTTTCCTATGGGACAATACAATTTTAAGAATACTGGCAATATCAAAAAGTCATATACCGTAATATCAAATATCTACTGGATATATAAGCAGCAGTAAGTATGGTGACAAAGTAAATGTCTTCTACGTGACTATAGTGGAGTTTGTGAATGTTTTATCCCATTAAGTTGTCCATGCTACACATTAGTTATTTTCCATTCAGAGTTGGAACAAAAAAATTAATCAACACCTCTGTTCCCACCCTCTTTCATCCTGTTTGTTCAGATTAAGGGCTTATATTTGTTTCAAACTTGGCGTAAAAAAGCCTTTAGTTTGATCCTCAGTAACTAATAAAACTCCACTCCAAGTTTTATTTTTTAATTTGTGCCCAGCAATGTCCCTTTATATATTTGCCCCAGTTTTCACCACTGTTAGCTCATTCAGTCTCACAGTGTGAGTCACTGTCTGGACTGGTTTGATGATGTGGTCACAGTTTAGACATTCAAACATCGGCCATCTGCCATAACACTACACAGAACATCTGGATACAAATCTAGGGTCTTGGTACTGTACCACCAGGAAATAGAGCAAACCTCACCAAAGTCATCAGAACTAGAACTACAAAAACTAGATTATGAAAATACTATAAAAGACTCAAATGTTTGCTTTTGCTAAGAGTGTGGAGTGTTGGAGATGGATAACCATTTTCCTAAGAATGGAAAAATATGCTTATTAGTAAATTACAGGTTAGGTCCTCATAAGGAAATCATTAATAGTTGGACATATTCCAGAACACTAAACTGGTTACATCGTTTCATCAAAATAAGTTAATGCACAAGCATTCATTTAGACAAAAAAAATGTAATATGCCATGTGGCAGCTAATGAATTCCCCTGTCCAGCTCAGCTTTCCCAAATACCCTCTGGAATCTCTGAGTTTTGGCTCTAAATTAAGTGACTGCATTGAGTATAATTTGCAGTTGGTATTGTATTGTGGCAATGGCCAAAGAGCAAAAACAATATAAGATCTTCAACAACATGCTACTCAGAAGAACTGGCTCTTCTGTTTAAATCAAATAAGATCAGTGTGAAAGTACAAAGTGTCTCTCACAATAACTGAAAACTGAACAGTATGGACAGGTTACTAAACCTCTTACTGTTCCCAAAGCAGACCAGTTCAGTAGTCACACACCAAATAGCATCAGTAGTACCGTTTACCACATGAGTCTGTCTCGGTCGTTACACCCCCCGCCGAGTTAGACACTTTTCACACTTCGCAGACCAAAGCACCAGGCAGGTCCCACCAGGCTTGAGAAAACCTGAAAACCAAATCGCCCTCTTCTTCTCTTCCCTTCAGTTGAAACTGGAAAGATGGGGACAGTAAAAAAAGAAAGAAAAGAGAGAACGAAAAGGAGAAAAGAGCCGTCCTGACACAGGGTTTTCCCCATTTCTCTTTGTCACAACCACAATCCCCTCCAACACAGTCCTGGCAAGGAAGTTTCCATTTGCTAAGCTAATTAAATAGAACAAAACAGGATGAAAGAGGGTGGGAACAGAAGAAGAAAGAAAATGTTCCAGGTTTGCTCTGTCTAAATAATGTCAGATTGGCACATCCACATGCAGAAGGTTTTGTTGTCTACTGTTACAGCCTCTGATAACTAAGCGATGGTGGCTGTGGTCCAACAAAAGCCAGTGCTTGTGTCATGTAGTGTCAAAACTGGACTCTGCTAGTATGCACAAGTAAGTAAGAGTCTCTTCCAACTCGTCAGCAAGAGAGTGGAGGGGGAGGAGGGCAGCTTCTTTCAAACACATGCATCCTGCAGATGTTAGCAAATCCAGCGCAAGCACATCTCTGGGGGGGGAGGGGGTGCATCTTGTTTAGGAAAAACATCCTTTCCTTTTATTCGTTTCAGCTGCCTGTGAGGAAATCCAGTGCCACTGTTCTCAGCCCAGTCCAAGAGACTGTGGTAATGACCACGCTGGCAGAGAGATGTGGCAGGATGGGATGGAGGATAATGGTATATAGGAGGCAGAAGGCCATGTCGATGTGGGTATATCTACTTCTGTGTGTGTGTACTGTGCTTATACAGTGACAAAACAGGAGTTCA
>NW_018127914.1:4071610-4080028 GCF_001952655.1 Monopterus albus
GGCTTGTACTTTCAGTGGTCTCGCAGCCCCTGCCTCCTGCCTTCTGTAGAGTCCATTAGTGGTTGCATAATGTTTGGCAGACAGGGACAGAATGAATGCACCCCCAAAGGGTCGAACACTAGCAAGGAGGTAGGGTGCTCTAAGGAGAAAGAAACTCAGAGTTCCCATGTGTTGTCAGTGATGGATTTATTAGAAAAATAAAGGGAAAGCAGCTGCTTTTTCACAGACAAGCCGGTTGCATCTTTGGTTTGAGGAATTCTAGGTTAATGCAAAATAAAAGAGCTGCATTAAATATGAAGCAGCAGAAGCTGCAGTCAAGCACTGCATCTGGTCTTTGCTCCTATGTGGCACTACATGCTTTCATTGCACTGCTTCATCATTACACTTTTATACCGTCATCTTTATTATGTGCTTTATTTGGTCATTTTTAGCCTTTTAGATTATTCCTTCACTATTTATATTTTCTTGCCTTGAAAACAGAAGATGGTGTTGGACGTGTTATTTTATATTGAAAAGAAAAGATGAAGGTTAATATTTTGTCCAGCTACCACATTTTATTTATTCCTCATGAAGTACACTGAACATGAAGTGCTTACGATGAAGCACATTGCTTTTATTAAAGGAGAATGGAGGGAAAATTTTCAATGAACACACCTTATTCAGGGCATGAAAGCCTTGTGCTGCACACAGAACAGTAAAATGCACTTTGGATTCATGTAACCTTCATATTACTATCCAAAAGGTGAATAGTGTGTGAATCATTATCTCGATTCATCTAGGAATGAATAATGTGTGTAGCTGTGTTTGTGTGTTTGTGTGTTTTGCGAGAACTGTGTGTTTCCTGGAAAGTCACACTAGACAGCCTTCGGTCTGAGAGGAAGATCAGTGTGTGCGGCCGTGCTTTTCATTTTATTACCACAAAATCAGCAGATGCAAAACTAGCATTCACGCCAGAAAGTGAAGCTTGGATACAGCTGTGCGACCTAGTTAATACATCCCTGAGCATACACAGCCTGCATCTTCTCCCCTCCCTCGAGAAGCCATCAAAGGCTTTAAGTTTTGTATTTGCTGCTTTGACCTTTCCACCCTTAAAATAATAGAAGGTATTTTCTCAGGCTAAGCATATTTTTTCTATATGTGGGGTAGTTTATCAGAGCAAACTAAACCTCACTTGCACTATTGAGGACAGACTACTTTCAGTCCGCATCATCCTGCATGAATGGGGTCAGTCCGTTACAGACTCCCAGCAGAAAAATATAAACAGATGTGGAAAATCTTCTTTTTGTTGCCTTGAACCTAGACAGAGACACTCCATGCGCCTTTGAGTGTCTGCTTCCTCCATCCCCTCCCTCACTCGTTTTCCTCAACCATACCAACTGCAGCCCTATGCTGAAGTGATTGCTTTGGGTCCCGCTTCGGTGTGAGCCAGGCTCAGAACCCCTTTGTAAATTCACAGATGTAAAGGGAGGTGAACAACACCCACACTTCCCACCGAAACATGACACAAATTACAGACCACAACATCTGGTGAGTGGCATGCACCAAAACTCAGCGGGGTGGGCCAAGCATATACAGCCTAGCTTAGTCCAGCCAAACTTATTTCCTGTTTTTTTTATTTCAAAAATGTTTCCTGGGAACAGAGGAGTGGAAAAAGTGACAAAACCAGTGCGAGAGCAAAAAAAACCTGCTTTTCCACGTTCACTGTCTTGCCTTCGTCCATTAACAGATGTGAAAACAACACAGCAACATGGCGCCGCTGTGTTTTGTATTCTACAATATTTTACAACATGGGCAGAGACCTCACATTCTGCACAGGAAAGCAAACCAAAACAAACAAACAAAAAGGTAAAGGGAGCATAAATGGTATCTAGACAAAAACACTACCATGATAAATAAATGACCGTATAGGAGAGGGGGGGGGCAAATAAATAAATAAATAAATAAAGCTGTTCTCGGATGGATGAATTAGCTTTATGTGGCCAGGAGTAGCTCATTTTACCCGTAAGTTTTCACAAGCTGCTGAGTGTTATACTGTATCCCTGTGATGCAGCGGGGTAATTAAAGCATGTGCCTAAAGCAGGTTATCAACTACTTGTCAGCACCAGCGTCAATACTGAAAATCAATGCCACATGTCAAGCTCCACTGAGGCCTTCAGGGGACACTGATAAAGGGGGAGAAGATATTGATCTGGTTAAAGTTTGTGTGTGTGTATGGGTTGCCTGTAGAAAGTCATTTGGATTATCAACCACCATGCGTCCATATTCCTATAACAGAGCACTTCTTATTTTGCCAAAGTAAGGTGTATTCTTTAAAGATCATGGCATATAATGGCTCAAATAATCTGACAAATCTGTTCCAGTGCACTGTAATACATGCAGCCTTTAATACACATTTAATTAAAGTGAAATTTATTAAAGTGCTGGTTCAACTCTACATGTATTTTTGAGGCTTAAGTGTTGGTAGTGTTGTACTGCAATGGACGTTCGGCTCTTAAATGTCACACAGCCCTGGCGTACAAATGGCCATAGAGTAAAAGTGAAAAAGTCATGTAAAAAGTAATCTTGGTGTGACCTCATGCAAAACAGTGAGTTATTACAACAACACTGGCTGAATCAGGTAATTGGACAAGTTGTTCTAACAAAGGAGGAGGCACTGCACCAAGACACAAATCACAGCCCACAGAGACGCGACAGGAAGGGACAATAATGACAGAGGGTGCACATGAAGGTGCCAGAATCTGTCATTCCAACAACCCAGCCAATTTGCAGGGTGATGTACACTCAATTAGGAGGCACTACACTGACTTGAACCTGAGACTTGACAAAGAAAAGAACAGGGATAAACAACAGTACATGGGTTTAAAATGTGGCTGTTACTGATAATAAGAACAGGGGAAAGGAAACAGAATATGACTCAGGTGAGCCTTATTCATTTAAATGTCACAATCATTCAAGGCTTGCAACCACAAGGAAGACTGGTTTCTGTCTGCTGATCTCTGTAAGCTGGGTCAGTCACTCCGGTAACGATAACATTTCGGACTGAACAGTTGTCATAGGAATCAGCATCTTAACAATACAGCACATAGTTTCTCTGCGCTCCCTGTCAGTGTATCCTTCATCTCAGATATCACAAAGTCTAGAATATCTTCTTTTTAGATTCTTTATATTTAACCCACAAATACAAGCATGTTGAATAAACTTTAGCTGTGTAGGTCCCTTTAAAGTAGGCTCAATGTAACAAAAATAAAAAGAACTCAGGAGTAAAACCTAAGTAGTGACACAAGCACAGTGAGCTCTGCAGACTCCTTTTGAGCCTGCCACTTGTATTTAGTGTCCTATATGATTTGTTATAGCCGACGTCCTGTGAAAAGTGGCAGCAGTAGGCCTGTCTGCTTGGGTGTCAAACACAGAGACTGAATGGACATGTCACTAACGTCCAAACTACTATTAAACCCTATCATTTCATATATGGGGAGCGTGTCTGTACAAAACGGAGACAAATACACGCAAAAGCCTTCAAATGACATGATGGTGTTCTCAAACATATAGTCAAACGTGGACCCAAGTTGCTTTTCTTCCTCACAGCCACAGCGTTACCTCGTTTTAAGTTTGCTTTCCAAAAAACTCACCGTTTCCCCGCAGAGGAAGGCGGTCAGCCCGAGGGTCAAAATTATCCAAACGGTCCTCATTATTCCTCTTTATGAATGAAAACGAGTTACTGCGAGATGCCAAATCTCTCCCTTCTTCTTTCTCTCTGGCTTTCCTTGCACCCTTCACTCCAACTCCAGCCGCGTCTCTCTTTCAGGAGTGGGATCCCACCGGATACGTGTTGCGTTTTGGTTATTCCTCCCCCCTCTCTCTCCGGTCGCCTCTTTTCCCCTGAAAATTTCCTGTGTAAATCTTGTGAAATATACACAAAAAGCGCGGTTTAATTTAAGTCCTCCGTGCGGAGGACAAAGTGTAAACCACGAGCACAACTGGCGCTCCGGTGAGTGCGTGCGCTGTTTTCAGTCAAGTCACCGCGAGACAGAGAGAGAACTTGCAGCAAAGTGGCCAAAGGAGAGGACCAATGATAAAAGAGCAATCATAATAAACTAGTTATGCAGTTTATTGACAAGCTGCGCGCACTAATGTGAGTTAGGGTTTGTCGGACAACGCACGGCATAAAGAAACGCGTTCATTCACTGCGCTAAATTACAATCAAGCCTCGTGTTTGTTGTGCACCAGTGATATTATGAACACATCTGACTAGTCCTTAAATGCATTAATTGTATTGCATTTCAGCATGTAACTAAATAAATGCACCACTCTTTATATTTGAATAAAGCACACGCCATCCCGAAGAGAGGGAGTTAGGCACAAAAATGAATTACATCAATTTTGTGCTATAGGACACCCTCCAGTCACACTGAGCTCAGCAATTAATGGACAAAGTCTCCCCCTGCTGGTATGAATCAATAACTCCCTCAAAATGTACAGAATGTGTGCTTGAAAACAGAGTGGGGTTCCTGTCATCTTAGTTTTGTAAACTTGTACATGCAAACCCTGTGCTGAAAGCTTTATATATCAGGCCTGTGTTTATATGATTCATTTCATAAGGCTGACGATTTGGTTTCTTGCTTGTAAATGCCCAATTTGTAATGTCCTGTTTGCTTCCACCTTAAGCCTACCTACCATTAATCTTTGTTTCTACAGACTCATATGTTAGATTTCAAAGTGCTCTTAAGTAAATTATTAGGTTCTGGTTCTGTAAAGCTCTTAGATAACTGTCGGCTAACTGCCTGCTATTTGCTGCGGCAGCTCTAAAGAAGCTGATTCCTCAGAACAAATCTGAATAACATTTCCTGTCTTTACTTGCAAATCCTCTGTGTGTACCCAACCTTATGTCATAACAGAAGTTGGTGAGACCAACTTTGGAATGTTTTTGAAAGTTTTTTTTGCTCCCAGTCGATAATAACCTACCCTCTGTGCACACCAAACCCTCAGGACTTCACTGGTATTCACTTTTACTGACACTCATTTACCAGCTTTTAAAAGAGTTTCAGGGATAAAATCAGGTCTTAAGATCGGGTAAAAAAGGAAGGTCCATTGAGAGGGAACTGGAATTATATGCTGTATTTGCTGATGAAGACAAGAGTATAGTCTAGATTCTTCACTAATGATTGGATATAGTTCTGCTTTAAGTCCAGATGTTTTAAATGCACAAAGGTTTCTAGAAATCTATGGAAAAATGTGTGTTTGAGGAATAAGCAGTTAGAGAAGATTGACACTACTATGTAAAGTAGTATTGTTCTTGTAATTCTCTGAAAAAAGTTCTATGAACTCTTTAAGGTAGCTGTTAAGTGTACAACCAGCCTTTTCCTGTAATTCCCACCTCATCTAGTGAATGATTCCAGATTACAGCCTGTGCTCTGGCTGCCAGTGTAGCACCTCTTTGATTATTCAGTCAGACCAGAGAAAGGACTAACTGATAAGACAGGTTTTATTCTGTCAAGTGACTGACTGTTTGCCTGGTGGAACACAAGGAGAACAGGAGATGAGGCAGTAAGGGAAAGTGAAAGTAGCCATCAGGGGAAACAGACACAACAGCAAAAGAAGGACTAACAGGTCCCATTTGACCTGTACAGTTTTCCTTGTCCTGAAATTATTCAACCGCTATGACCTGAATAAAAGCAAACAATAGATAAACTGAGTGGTACCAGCCAGTCTCATACAAAACAGAGGTGTACTTGACTTAATCGTTTTGAGGTGAGACAGAATGTGAATTTAAATCAAGTGCATTTCAATTTTTTGAAGATAATTTTAAATATATCTTGTGACCCATCCACCCCTGAATGCACAAGCCTCCCAGGCCTCTTCATTCTCCTCCTCAGAGGCTTAACCCTACTCCTGGTGTCCCAGATTACACAGCCAATCAGGGTGAAGGCAAAGCCCCTTCTGCTACCAAGCCTGGCTAGAGAGTGTTGTGTTTAAGAGTCTGTGTGCGAGTGTGGCTCCAGTTCATGTTATGGTCAACCTGGAGTGAGGCAGTACAAGGGCACACAATGACACAGTGATCCAAAGGAAAGCCTTCAGTGATCTAAATTTAAAAAAGTGAACACTTATTGGGGTGAACGCTGTATAATTTTATTATGCAGGGTGGATTATGCATGCAGTGAGCTGGACTTCCTTCATTTTCATATGTGAACTGAATGTCATTCAGGCTCTATAGAAAGTGGAGACTTTCAAAGTTGTTACAGATTTCATTATATTTTATTCAACAGCACCATCCGCTGGCAAATAAGAAACTGATTTAAATTCCGAGTCAAACCCCAACAAATATGGTGTGTGTGTGATGACAGTCCAGGCAGGTGCTTTGGAAAACAAGGCACCCATGAGCACAGAATGAAAACTCAGCTGCTACCTGAATCTTTTCTTTGTTTTTACCCTGTAAACTGTGCTGAGGAATGCATCTGTAAGTCTAAGCACATACAGTGCCAGTGTTATGCCAATGGAAATGCTCTCTCACACATTTAAAACATGCAATTCATTCAGTATAAGGTCACAGCCTCACTGGCAGCTGCTGAGTTTCTGGTGTTTATCTGAGTGGGGCTGCCAGATCAGGGTCTGCAAGGTGTGTCGACTTGGGTCCCATAAAAGATGGCCATCTACCCGGATGATCCTCGTTGTTATTAATCTCAGTGCCTGGTTCATGGGCCCCATCCCCATCTCTGTTGTTCTTCTGCTCTCCGTGGGCTATCAGGGTACTGCAGCTGAACTGTTTCAGTGGCTTACCAAGAATCCCAATGCTGATGAAAGGAATAACAAAAGAATGTATGGAGATAGCTGAAAATACTATTAACATAGAAAATCCTTTAAATGTGATGTTTACACCACCTGACACTGGCCAGCTGCTGGTTGATCTGCTCCATCAGGACCTTGTTGTCACAGTGCACAGCCTGCCACGGGCTCAGCCTTCTGTCCTGGCTCCCATGGAATAGATGGGGGGAGCGTTCTTTGGGTGAGGGTAACAGAGACACCATCAGTGGAGAGCGCTGATTAACTACACTGTTGAAAGTCGGATGCCTCTGAAACATTCTGGATAAAAAAAAAAAATGTAGTGAATTTACTGTACATACAAACACCCAGGGGAAACATGTAAATGTATTGGAGGAAAGGCAGAGGACAATGAATCTCATATATCAGTCTGTATAGATTGCTCTCTAATACATTCCACTTATCACAGACTTACTCTCTTTCATCAGTTATATCTACTACCCCTCAGATTCTACAAGATTCTACGATACTACAGGACTGTCATTACAAGTAGAAGTAATACACACTTAGGACAGTAGAAACCTAAAAAACTTTCTAGAATCGGTTAATAAGGAAAGCTGACACACTCTTAAGATCAAGGTGGTATTCCAGAACAGCTACAAAAATATACTCTACACTAATAAACTATATAATAATAAAAAAATTTATTTGAAAGTGGTGGTAAATAGTAGATAGTGAAAACCGTATTGTGCATATCCAGCCTCAGGAGGTGAGCAAGTTTCACGCCCGGCTTTTGATTGTCTGGTCTGAACATGACAGCAGGAAACAGCACTGACAGCTTACACAATTGCCAATGTTGCGCCAGATACACAGAGCAACATCAAACAGGCTGTCAGATAGCCCTTCATGTCAAACAGAGGTTCAGCTCTGTCTACATGTTCCAGTCAGAAATCTGACAAGGCATCAGTCAAACAGACAACGTCAGTGTCTGAGCTCTTAAGTGATTTACTGTATAGTCGAGTCAGGTGCAGACTGGTTAAAGATGGCTGGATCTGAGACTTTATAAATAGCAATTTCCTAGGATGTTTTGCTGACTAAGCTGCTGAAAAGTCCTCATGAAGTTTTTATGTTATAGTAAAGTAAAAGATTAATCATTATGGTTGTTGTCAGGGTTTTAGTCTGACCAATCAGATTCCTTTATGTGCAGGAAGACAAAAGCACAAGCAAGTTGATGGTATTTCTCCAGTCACATAGGAAATTAGACCAGTAACCTTCATTTGCACTTTGCACCAAAGCAAGATTTGACATTTTTACAGTGTGATACAACTATATACAGCATCTACCACCCACTCCTTTTGCACAGCTAGGACACTTGGTGTTTATGCTGCACTCAGATTAGACCTCTTTACAGCACATACTGTATAACGCAATATGTGGGGGTAACAGAATCAGACAGCAGTGTTTCTGTAGGTTGAACGCATGATCAGAATATCAGAAGAATGAACTCTGACCTTTGAATATACAAGGAGTTCAAGATCACACTGCACCAGAAATGATATTTAAGTTTTCAGTTGAGGCGAATAAGACAAATATTTACAGAAGTTAATGCAAAATGTAACCGCCTCCTAAGGCTGACCAGTACTGAGACTTTACAAACGCCAC
>NW_018127914.1:4080066-4084016 GCF_001952655.1 Monopterus albus
GAAACATTGGTCCTAGGAGAAATCAAAAACGAAGAACCTAAACAGAACTGTATTTGAAGGGGCAAAAAAGTGTTATTCTATGTCAATCAAAAATTCTTTTCCTTTTAAAAAATACATGCACAGGAACAGAGAGTACTTCATGCCACTTTAGTCCAGACTTCACTTTATTGTACCTTTTCTTGAATGTGCTCTTACATCCTGTCTCCTTGGGGTCAGCTTCTTCTGTATTCAGTGACCCATTAAGAATAGTGGAGGTCATTGCTGGGGACCCATTAGTCCCGTTCCTCACTGCTGTGTTGAAGGTGTCAGAGTACAAAAGGCGCCCAACCTCCTCTTGGATGTCTCTCAGGTTTTTCCTGTCAAACGTCACCCAGGCCACGCAGCAGAAGAAACTATACAAGCACTGGGAAAAATTGAGTGAGGAAAAAAGAGGGAGAGCACAGTGAAGTGTCACCTGTCAGGTTTTATCCTCAGAACATTTCCTTCTTTAGTTTATTTTTTCATGCATTAATGGAATCAGCATGCCTTTTTTCTGACTAAAGGCCCAGCTGGCCACTTATTTTTCTGTGTTCTCAAAAGGTCACAACAGTTATTTCTGTTTAAAATACGGTCACATAGAGAGTGGGCGATAAGCTACTGCAGTTAGGTGACACTACTCTCCCTGTGCACCCACCTGGCTAAATACTGGAGCGAGGCTGTCAAAGCAAAACACCAGTGATGAGTCAACATCTCCTGCCATTAGCAAAATTCAGTCAGGCCACTAGGCATAAGCAGCACTCAGTGTTGACCTGTTCTGCTCACTACCATCTGGACTCACAGATGGTGAACTGGGATTCACTCAGACCAGCTGGAGACTCCATTTTTGTCTGTGTGTGTAGATGAGACAATACAGTTTCCAAGATTTCAAGATGCAAAATGTCAGGTCAGTTGTGAGTCAAATGCATCGTTTTTTTTTTTTTTTATGAGGACCAGTCATTTATTTATAGAGCACATTTAAAAACAACAGATGTTGACCAAAGTGCTTTACAGGACGCAAGAAAAACAAGAGAGAACTTTTTTTTTTTTAATAATTACATAATAGAAATAAATTAAGACTACTCATTAAGTTAATTACTGTGAGGACTCAAAGTTAACTGCATAAAGGTGAGTCTTTAGCCAGGATTTATAAGTGGCAGCAGATGAGGAGGATCTGACATTAAAAGCTAAACCGTTCAACAGCTCTATCACCTCTAGACCTAGGCTGTAAGTTTGGAACAGAGACAGGTATCTGATGAGATGATCTAAGGAGTCTGAATGCTGAATGCAGGATGAGCAGATCAGAGATATGCAGTAAGTTGGTGGCACACTGAAACAAAGAAAAAAGAACCCTAAATTTAACTGGTGGACAGTGAGTCTTGTTGCTACATTTTGAACTAGCTGCAGGCGAGCTACGGATGATTGTCTTACATAAGGAGAGTTGCAATAGTCAAGACATGAGGTAATGAAAGCATGAAGAACTGTCTCTTAATCACTGAATGGAAAAACAGTAATGGCACAAATAAGGATCACTTGCCAGTTCCTAACCTTTATAAAATCCTTAAAGCACATTGTTTGAAACAGTGCATTTGCTGTTGAGGTGAATATTATGTTGTAGCAAAATGCACTTACTGCATGTAGCAGCCATTCTGCACTGTGTGACAACATCTGGCCCCTAGGAAAAGACACAGAGTAGGAGCTTGTTAGGTTGTGTTGTTTAACTTCTGTTTAGCACTGTCTAAAATACTCACTTGTGTTGTGATGTGTGTTCGTTTTGTTTCATCTCCAGGTCCATAAACAGGCTGAAGTAGCAGATAGCCAACTTCTTTTTAGCTATCTCCTGTCTGGCCAAAGCCTCTGCAAGCTTCTGGTGCACTGTGATGATGCCTACACTGGCAGGTTGGTTGGAAAGACAGTGATGGTGCAAAAAGAGAGAGCAGAGAATTGAAAGAAGAAAAAGATATACATATAGAAAAAATGTCAGACATTGGTAGATAAACAATAACATACAAAAATGGCAATAATCACCAGCTGGTACAGTAATATACATGATGGCCAAATACAGCACAGTATAATAGAAAACAGTCTTCCACTCTTAGTATACTTACGCCATAAAATGCTTAAGTTTATTCTCCAGAGACTTGTAGTCAAAGAAAAAGGACAGATAAACAAGAAGGGCAGCCAGAACGTCATCCAGCTCTTTACTCCTGGACACAGAGAAGGATGAAGTAGTTGTGTGAGTTATATTTTCATGTGATCAACAACAGTGTAAGCTATGTTTATGTTTAACATGATGTCTTTGTGCTCCTTACTTCAACATGGACAGAAAGCAGAAAGGAATGGGAAGTGAATAATTCTCATGTAGCAAACTGACAGCCACCTCTGTAATACAGAAAGCTCTGTCATGACAGGGGCAAAGGTCATCCAGCCCTCCCTAGATATAGAAATGTGTAATTATCTGGCTAAATGTGATTAAGTTCTTGAAGAGCATTCTTTGGGGGTACTAGGGATAGGTGATCACAAATGCAAATCTGAGTAGTTCCTGTTCCCTGCACACTCTGTTATGATTTGTGGCCCTGCTTCCTGTTTTGTGCTTTTATTTTGTTACGTTTTCCTGTTTTGTATCACCTCTCCTGCCCCAGCTTTACCCTGGTTCCTATCCATCCATCCATCCATCCATCCATTTTCTAAACCGCTTAGTCCCAAACGGGGTCACGGGGGGCTGGAGCCAATCCCAGCCAGCTGCGGGCGAGAGGCAGGGTACACCCTGGACAGGTCACCAGTCCATCGCACCGATTAATTGTCTCTACTTGTTACCTATTATCTTCTGGTCTTCAGCCTTTATATTCACCCCCCTTGCCTCAGTCCGATTGCTGGCTCATCTGGTCTCCTGTGCTCTCTCTGTTCCCCACACCCTACATATTTGTGTTCTTTCTGAAGCCCTATATAAGTTCTGGCCGGAGCTCGAACCCGGAACCTTCTAATCACCATTAATTGTCTCTACTTGTTACCTATTATCTTCTGGTCTTCAGCCTTTATATTCACCTCCCTTGCCTCAGTCCGATTGCTGGCTCATCTGGTCTCCTGTGCTCTCTCTGTTCCCCACACCCTACATATTTGTGTTCTTTCTGAAGCCCTATATAAGTTTTCCTGTCTTGTTCCCTGCCTTGGCTATCTTTGGACTGTTTGTCCTTGGTTTTGGACTTGCCTGCTGTTGTGGATTTTCAGTTTTGTACCTTCAGATTTGAGTTTTTTGGTTTTGAGTTAATTTGCTTAGCTCCCTGATTAAACTGTTTGTTGTAGATTCTGTTGGCATTGTTACTTGTCAGGTTTTTTTTTGCCCTAGTCCTATGTTCATATTCTTTTATTAAAAGTCTGTAAGCAACTCCTTGGCCTGGGTCTGCATATTTGGTTCCTTCCTATGCTTTAAATGTAGCAAACTCCTATCTGTTCAGCAATGCTCTTACAGGAGACACAGAGAAGAGTAGCTGTCATGCAGTATCACTGTTGTAAGCTCAACAATACGGTAATACTTGCGTTTGACATCGTCAATGGTGACACGTTCTCCTCTCCTGTTCATCACTGAGGACCTGTAGACATTCAGGTGGGCAGGGCTGAGGCGCTTTCCGATGCTTTGGCGCCCTCTGTGGGTCAACGTGCACATATCAGCCAGCCTGATGAAGCGACAGTGGTGAACGCGTGCAGGTCAGTCTCAGGTGCAGTAAGCATGTTTTTAATTTTGTGCATTTACAAAAAGTGGATGATTGGCCTGTATTTTTATCTTTCGCGTTATCTGAGACGCAATTCAAGAAGGCCTTTATGTAAAAAAAACAAAAAACAAAAAAAAACTAATGAACGCTGGTTGTTGAGCTAGGCCTACCATTCTGCACGCCGTTGAAGATCGTTGAAATTGGCACTGGTTTTCTCCCTGTTAC
>NW_018127914.1:4084032-4104792 GCF_001952655.1 Monopterus albus
TGCTGAACTAGAACTAGAAGAGAGAAAAGACGTTTACTGTATTATGGTTTAACGCCGGGTTATGAATGTCAGCTAGCATATGCAGTGTACTAGTCATTTGTTCACCTGACAAACTCCACCGTTTTGGGTTCATCACTCCAAACCCAGTGGCCTGGATGCGGCACGCTCACCTGAAAGGTACATTAATGTCAACCAGAACTTTAACGCAAGATGTGTACCTTTATGATAAATTGCAACTTTACAAATAGGTCACGTTGACACTTTAAATTAAAGTTAGCGGCACAAACAGGCCAATAACTGGAAACATTTGAATCTGTTATTTTACGTAATATTTCAGTATTGTTATAAATTCAATTTCAATTTGGCAACCTACGTTTTTCGTCTCTTCGGGATTTTTCGGCATTTCTGCGAACAAAACTTAGTTTGGCCAACTTTATGCTCCTTTCTTCTTCCGGGTTGCGATGTTAGGAACTGTATCCAGGCAACAGCCAATGGGATGGAGATGGACCCTGTGACGCGGTGTCACGATTGATTTTTATAATTGTTAATCCCATTGTTGAGTTTGTGGTCTTCAGCCACTCGGACATCCTTAATCTTGTATTATCGGAATCATACTTTGCTAATTTTGAGTATTGCTTCTAAATGTGATTTGAAGCTAATGACATCTGTCAAAAATCCCAGTTGTAAAACATGGTTGTGGATTTTCGTATGGTGTTAATACTTTCTGATCAGCCGATCCCAGTTTAGACGCTGCTGGGATTTACAGCATATTGCTAGTTTTATAATGGTTTGTTCATGAGGTTAAACAGGGAGCTGGACTTCTCAGAGATTGCGATAAAAACAGATAGCCTACAACTGTAATTACCTTCATCGCATGTTCCCAAAAGGTATAAATGTTTTTGAACTGCACCTATGATTAAATAGACTAACATTCTTTAAGAATACTTGTTGACTATTGAGATATACTCATAGATTTTTATTAATCTGCTATTGGTTTTTATAAAGTACCCCGTATTAATGCTATGATGATTCATTTAAGGCCACTTTTAGTATTCTAGGCTTATAAGAACTAATGTGTAAACTTGACCAACTTCAACCTATTTTTTTTCTTACTTTGATATTTGAATTTTATGACTTGCATCATGTTCTATGTGTCTGTGCCTATTTGCAGTTTAAGTGTCAGTAGCAGTTGTCAACTATCCAGCATGCATCAGTAAAGCCAGACATCTTTTTACACAATGTTTTATTTTGTTAGCCATTTAAAATGGTACAATTCTTTTAAAATTTAAAGTTCTCTTGGTATTTTATTCCCATGCACCCTCAATTTCCCCTGAAATGGAGCTCAATAAGAAAAAAAAAATGCCCAGGACTTTACAATAAAATGCCCCACATCTGCTTTTCTAAACTCTATTCCAAGCCAGTGTTCAGCTGCTCTTTAGAGTGATGAGGTGTACATGTTCAGTGAAGTAGTCCAGCCCCCAGTCTCGCTGTCTGTCTGTCATGGCATCCTCTGACTGCAGCAGCTCGATATCACAGCTGTTCCCTGAGGAAAGGAAATGCACAATTAAAGACTAAATTAATCTCCCATCTCAATATGTGCATATCTACCAGGTATCCAAGTTTCACTTCCTACAGTACAATAGTGCTCTTCAACACTTAACCATGATTGTATCCTCACCAAACAGACTGTGAATTTGTTCATCAGGCACCAAGAAGGGAGGACCTGGAATACAAATCAGTCACAGCTTTTCACCAAACGCAGGCCGCCTTCAAACATTTTTAAAATATAAATGATGAGATAGTGCATGAATCTTCAGACAGTCTGATGTTTAAGACACAACATGGACAGTTACCTTTATATAGTTCAGGATTGTACAGCAAAGTGGCCACTAGGTATCTGCAATCTTTGGCCATCAGAGAAGTCAGCAGAGAACTATACCTGTGGTATTGTAAGAGAATATTAATCATGAGGTGTATGGTCAAAATGTTATCAAACATATTTCTTAGAATAAAGTAAAACATAATTCAACATTTCCAGTGGGTGTAATTTCATATAAGGGTTCTTGGATGTCATTTATCAAACATTATATTGTCAAGACAGATGTGGACAGTGGTGGTGATTCTACAGGAAGAGAAAGTGGTGATCATAACTCACACCAAGAGCAAAACCTGAGCAGGCCTATGGACAAGACTTCACACCAGCAGCAAAAATAACATGAGATGGAAATCTTTTATGTGATTTTTGTGCTGTGTAATCTCGTCTTACTTTTCTCTGTCTCTCGGGTTGATGGCCACTAGAGATCCCCTGTCCCAAATTGCCCCAAACTGACCCCTGATGGAGCTGTAAAGTTAAGCAGAAGAAACGGCAAGTAAATAATTTAACCCCTTTTAAAAGGGATTAAGTACACATTTTACGTACCTGGAGAAATTAAACAGGTCACATTTATATAAGGAGATATTTTTCTCTGAGCTCTGTGGAACAAAGATGGTGTGGATTAACATTTTGTTCTATGTCTGTACATGCAACATTTAGTTTGAGCAAGTAATTCTCTGTGCTATAACGTTCTAATACTGAGAAACCTTTTCTTAGCGTATGTGTATTGGTAGCACTGTGTTTTTACTGTCAGCGCATGTGTATTGGTAGCACTGTGTTTTTACTGTCAGGGTTATGTGAGTATTCATAGAGGGGCGTCCCACCTAATTAATGTTTTAACTAAACTCTACTATTGCAATATTAGTATTTTTTTCCTTTAGTGTTTTAGTTCATTTAGTACAGCTCATATTACAATCATGGTTAGCCCTCAGTGTCAGATACATTCACTATAAAAGCCACCATGTTATCCCATGTGAATACTTTCACGGTGAAGTAGCAGTAGTGGACACTCTTGGCTAATCCAGCTGATACAGTTGTAGGAGCAGGAAGTGTAAACGCTAACATCAAATTGAATGTTGCATCATTTCCTGTGAATCCCCACTGCGCGTGTTAAAGCATAACACACACGGGATGTGCAGTGCATTTGGTAAGCACAAATAATCCGCATAGCTTGAATGTTTTAGTAGTCCTCTGAATAAACATGTAATGAATATACAGTTCACCTACCTTGTAAACCTTCATGCCAGGTATGGCAGGGACAGGCTCTTCACTGTAGGTCAAGTTGTTCTCCTCAAAGAACTGTTTTATAGCCTTCTCAGATATTTCCACCCCAACCACAGAATGGCCCATGTCTGCTAGCCTAAGAGAAAGGAATTTAGAGCAGGCTGTGGTTATCACTGAGAATATGTTTTAATTATAGGCTGTGCAAAGCTTGATATATCAGTGATAACTGAAAATGTTAGCACTGTGATCTCTCGTATAAGATATAAGCTTCTTCATACCACTTCATATCTACAGCTTTCCCACAGAGGGGGAAGAAGAAGCTAACCCCTGTTCGTCCGGCGAGAACTTTATGAATATTGTTCTCCAGCACCCTATTGAAAATAGAAAACACAACACTGTAAACAGCAAACCACCAGACATTCCTTTCTGTTTTTAATAGTGCAGGTTATATCATTAATCCCTTTATACTGTACGCCTTTATGAAAAACACACATCTGGATATCACCAACATGCAATCACAGTGTGATTTGGGTGTGAGGTGGCAAAGTTAAGGCTGAATTAGTTTAGTCAGTAGTTATTTGTAAATAACTGTTTGTGTACCATACCATACCATACCATACCAACTTTATTTATAAAGCACTAAAAACAACCAGAGTGGACCAAAGTGCTGTACATTGCAATAAAACAGTATAAATTATAAACCCACAAACAACAATATAAAATATAATCAATATAAAAAATGACTAAAATCAACACAAAAATAAAATATCAAAATGCCAGGGAAAATAAATGAGTTTTTAAAAGAGACTTAAAAACAGACGAGGTAGAGGCTTGTCTAATGGACAGCAGTAAATCATTCCAGAGTTTGGGACCAGCAACTGCGAAGGCTCGATGTGTAGCTTTTGTGACATTTTCACAAGCTGACCAGAGGAGGTAATGTGCATTTAAAGTTGATGTAATCTTATTAAATCACATATACATTTGGAAGATGTTTATTCTCCCTCATCCCACTGAGTAGGCAGATGAAACTAGGATCCTTACTTGTTTACATGAGGCTGATGGAAACCAATTTTGTCCTCCTGCCAGTTTTTCTCCCATTTTTCGAGTGTCCTCACCTGATCTGCCTGTGGTGCCAGCATGTTATGTTCACCTGACCCCAACTACAAGAACAACTAGCTGATAGATGGAGAGAAAGCAATGAACTGTGAGAATAACATTCTTACTTTTGGCTGTAGAGAAGGGGGAGAACACATTATACAGTCACACAAACACACGCAAAACAGCTACACAGTTAATACACGTGAAAATGGTGTAAAAAAGAAAAGCTGGCAGAAGACTGAGAATTCAGCCTTTAGAGAGCGAATAGCAAGTTTGTAGGGTTACAAAACCAGGATTCTCACTGCTGACCAAAGTACTCTGGTAGATCATTTCAGTAGAATCAGCCAGAAGATACAGAGCTGAGGTCAAAGGTCATGTACAAAGACCAAACGGTGCCTCCTAATGTGTAAACACATTGCAAATCTAAAGTTAAAGCTTCTGATCTGCATGATTTTCTCAAGAGTAACTGGTCCAGCTTCTTGAATAAAAGGCTTCGGCTTGCATAGCATGGAAGGCTTTCTTAATGTGAATAAATCACATTTTATTGCTTTAACATTACAAAGAATAGATTGCTGTAAATGTTTTGATATGGCGCCCAAGAGCATGTTATATTTCAGGGCTCCAGACTGAAAGAATTTATTTTGTGTTAATTATTTGAAATACCCTTACTATGCAATGTGCATAGCCTATATTTATAATGAAATTCAGGGAGAGGGAGACTTATGGAATACAATAAATAGGAAAATCAACTCTAGAAAAGGTTTCCACCTCTTTATGTAGTATGATTTTAGTGTAGCCTAGCAGTCAGCATGATGATAATGATAACTAATGATGATTAGGCTATTATTTTATTCATATATTATAACTTATAGTATAAGTATATAGTATAAGGGGGATGTAAAATCAGAAAGTTCACAGCGACACCAGGACTCTGATACACCACAGGAGGCTCAAGTAAAAAGTTTCTAATACAAAAAGAGTCTAAATAGACTCAAAATGCAAAAAGGGGGTTTCAGGGGTGACGCGTGTGTCGCGGACTCGGTGTGGATCGACACATTTGAGCCATGAGACGAGCGACAGGCCTGCGGATGAACGTTGCCACGACATTATCGCGGAGTTTGTTACGTCTGCCCACCATTTCTACTCGTTTGTGCATTATCTTAAATTAATTTAGTCTCAAAATGCGACTTGCAGTCTGGAGCCCTGTGTTTACAGTACATAACTATTTCAAAGTCAGATCCGGACTAGCAGCAGTCTGGCATAAAACCAGCCATAGTAGTTTGAAGACAACGTTAAAATCTGAATCCCGCTTTTTTGTGAGTCTTAACCAAAGCGTTGCCTACCTCTTCTTACAGATATTTGTTGGTCAACACGCCAATAGCAACGTTGACCATATGATCGATATATAACAATCGACTGCCTGGGGATTTATTGAACTGAATTAGCGCTGTCAGGCGACCCACTAGTTCCGGAACTATGCGATGGTTTTACAATCGTACTTGGCGAAAGCGTCAGGATTTCGTAGGCGACCGCTGCCTGACAAACAATACTCAGGGATAGAAACTCTCAGGTCTGGTTTGGGAGGAGCCTAGTGTTGCATTCACGTTACGTGGGAAATATTGGAGATAGAAACATCCTACTTTTACGTGGCCTGGTATAACAGTCATACCTTCATGGAGGTGATAATGAGACTATTAGGGAGGTGATGAATCAACTTTATGATAATTTTGGTTAAACTGCAGCGGTGTACTGAGAGGTGTGTCTGTTGTTTAATTATGAGGCGAGTTTCTATTGTTTTATTCACCTTGTTTATATCAAAGCTGGTAAGCTAAATAAAAATATCCATTTAAACAGCAGAACAAAACAATTCTCTAAAAGGATCATACCATTGAATCAACACCTCTCTAAAACTGAACATTACTGCCTTTATGGAGGAGGATTTATTGCAGAACTGTTGAGTTATACGTACTTCATTACCTAAACACTACTTAAGTGTACCTGATAAATTGAACACTGGGTGTATAAACATGTGACTACTGATAACCTCAGCCAGCAGAAAAAGTGTATCCACCCGCTTAAACTGGTGTATATCACAAGAAATTTTCTGCAGAATAAGACCAAAAAAGTAAAATAAAGTTATAGGGCTCACCATGGGGACTAGCAAAGGTCCATGAAGGGGTCCTTATGATTTCCCAATGCAGGTAAATTGAATTTTAGACTTTACTGAATAATGCATGTAGTCTTCTCCACACAGCCTGTGTAAGCTCAAGTTACCCACTTCTCATATTGGCTGCATTATTTATGGTATACTAGATATATTTTATATTTGGTCTCTTACCACATTTTCAATTCTGATCTTATTAAGATAATGAATTACAGTAAGAAATACAGTCAAATCGAATTGATTTAGAATAATAACCCATATAGTTTGAACATGCCAAAATTAAGCTGGACATCAAAACTAAAGCCTGGACAAATGAAGATGTTACAGCTTTAATATTCATTTTTGAACTTATGAACAGCTTTATTACATAAAATCTGCTGTCCACTTGGCTTCATCAGGTGGAGTTGACTTCAGTGTCATTGAGAACAGTAGGCTGTCTTTGCAGAGTGCTGTAGTGAAGCTGAAGCAGCTAATCAGCTAATTGATTAGATGAGCCACAGAAAATTAAGTATTTTAATAATCAGCTAAGAGGTAATTTTATGCGTAATTTATTTATTCTTACAGGCTGCTGTAATAATAATAAGGAGAAGAAGAAACGTGTAGCCTTCGTTTCAGTTGTCAGGGTTACTATGATTTAGTCAGTTAATTCATCTTCCTAAAAACTGTACATTTTTTTTAATGTAGTCCTTGTCAGACTGGGACAGCTGTCTCTGATCCTCAGAAAGCCTCTGACGCCCGGTCTTTAGTCTTGCTTGCCCTGTCTGCCTCTCTCCACACTTGGTTCGGTTCAGTGCTGCGCCAGAGCCAAAAGACGGATCCAGAGAAAAGATATTCTACCCAAGCAAGACAAAAATAGAAGCAACCAAATGAAGGAGAATTACTTTATTTGAACGCAAAGTGGCGCAAGAGTCTCAGACACCGGCTTCACTCTGGCGCCGAGGCGCTGTCACTCCCAGCTTTGTCCTGTGCCCCTTTAAATGCGCAGGGATTGACAGCTGCACAGCACCTGGAATACATTTGTTTCGTCAGCACAAGAGGTTATATAAAGTATACGACAAAATCGTGTTGCTGGTGGTGTGGACTATTTTAATCAAATTTTCTCTTGGGCCTCCCCAAGCCGGACAGATCCTCTTATGCGGAGCGTGTGCATGTCCGCTGCCAAAATAAAGAAACTTGAGTAGCAGCTTACTCCTATCACCGCTAGTCTGTAACAGTCAGGTCTTCTCTTAAAGGATTCAACTGATAAAACAACTCAATTCTCTTTGATGAGTCTATGCAAAGTCACAAATGCCCACTGGAGGCCCAGGTTCTACAGCTAGCAGCCCGCCGCCTGTTTGAAACCATACTCAAAGGGGACAAGACTGCTGTACTCAGCCATGACAAACAGTGGACAGTACTGAAATGGGCCTTGAGAAATGTGACAATTCGTGTGCGTAATTCGGTGTTTCCAAAGCGCTCCAGCTGCACGGGGTCCCTCCCAGATGTGTGTGTTTTTCTTTACGGTGCTGTGAAGACGTCGGGAGCCTGGGAACCAATCACCACCGCCCGGGGGCGGGTCGTGTGTGAACTGTTGTGGATATGGAAAATGGACAATTTAACAGGCACATTCATCATTCATATCCGGATGGGGAGTCCTACGCTTGCACGCTGAATCTATTCGCAAATGCACGGCCGTGGTGTGCACCCCGGTAAGGGCGAGCTCTCTGTCGGGGAGAAGTCGGAGCGCAGCAGGGCCAACTGGGTGATTTCTACCTTCTATGTTTACTGTAGATGCATCTGAGTAATCATGGATAAAACAATGTTTCTGCTGAGACCATGAATTACGTTTTCTGTATTCAAGGTTTTCCTCATTTGGCTCTTGCGGACCTCATCCTCTTGTCTAAAGGCATATCAAACACCACTGCAAGCTCGTTTTCACACAAATACAACGAAGCGCTTCTTTGTCCACTGTTATATGGCAAAGGCACAGGTTGTGATGGTGATTGTGGATGTGGATATATTTCTGTAAAGTGCGTTCTTCACCTTAAAGTAGCCGTAATGCTGTCAGGTCCCGCTGTTTGTATTTCTCTCGGCAGCGCACTTTGGTCACTCACGCTGCTTAATTGAATGTTGAGATGTCAAGTGTTGGAGGTTTGAGGCAGCTCTCACGGTCTTGTACCGTACAACCTAAAAGACCTTTTGTTATAGCCTACCCGTAGCCATTGTACATAGATAAAATGGTGCCAGATGGTCGACAAGTTAAACTCACTGTACAGTAAGTGCAGATGGGGCACTTTATTTCACCATTGGATTATCACCACAGTCTTTGTTTGAAAGAGTCTTTTTTGGGTAAATCCAGGTGGCTGAGGGAACAGCAGGGCGTAATGATGTGTGGACCACGGTGCTCTGACTGAGAGGTGAGCATGCTGGATAATAAAGGAGAGCCCGTCATATCGGCTGCTCAGAGATCTGTGAAATTTGAGGACAAGCACGGGGGTGGGGGCGGGGGACTCCGCCTGTACATTATTTCTTTGGATAGTGAATATGTTGGTGCTATATCAGTATGTTGTAACTTAATCATGTTGTAGGACTCCTAAATCGAGAGCGGGGTTGCCCCACGGCGGAGAAGTTGGTGTTTTGAGCCTCAACAGCTGGTGTCAAAGGGGGACTGAGCTGTAGCCAACCCCGCTAGAGCAGGACCCTCAGCACTTCTGTGCGTAACTGTGCTGATTGCGCTTCGGGGGACAGGAGACACTGAACCTCCCTTCTCAGAACTGGATGAACCTGCTACTGGCACCAGCAACGGATCTCAGTGTCATTATGTGACTGGTAGGCTGAATAGCTGGTGGAATTTTCTGACAGACTGCCGCGCGTATTAGACTGAGTGGATGCCTTTAGAGACCTTAATGGCAATTCTCATGCCATTGTAGATGGACAAGTTATGTTCTGCGTGTGTTCTAAGTCCCAAGCCCACTATCTGAGCTTTGTGGGGTGGGGGGCTGCACACAAGTTGAGATTTAGCAGATGATCTGCTTCTCTTACTGGACAGATGGGCTGCTTGTTGCACGTTACTGCTACCATCCAAGATTATTAAATAATGATGCCAGAGTTCAGCTGCCAGATTGTTTCTGCATGCAAAATATCCAGCAGCACTATCAAAATCATAATTCTAAAGTACCCTGATTGTCAAGTCTCAACATATTTTACAAACATTTACAAACCAGGCTTTTATAGGCTGCTGATGAAGACAGTGACAGTAGATGGTGCAGCCACATACTTCTCTCTATTCTGTAATTTGAAATTTCTTGAGCTGTAAGGGATTTCTATTTACATAACTGTTTTCAAACATCTACATAACAGCTTAGTTTTAGTATAAATATGCCACAGGGCTATATCTTTTTAAAGCACTCAAAATAAAAAGTAATCTGGCTTCTGTTTGTCTTGCATTCAAGATATATTGGCTAATGGCTCAGGAAAGCTGAAAATTACCTGCTTTGACATCCTACTAAGTGCTCCATGTATTAACGATTCCCAGAGAAACAAACAGTACTGCTGCTGTTCATTGCGGAAATTGATTACACCTCCCTAGTTATGTTTTGATGGAAAAATATGGTGACTTCAGTGATTCCAAATAAAATGCTGTAATTGGCTCAGGAGATAGAGCGGTCATCCCCCAACCGGAAGGTGGGCAGTTTGATTCCTGTTCTTCCCAGTCCACATGTCATTGTCCTTGGGCAAGACAATGAACCCCAAGTTGCTTCCAATGGCCAGAGCAGCAACTTGCACGAACAGTGCTGCCATGGGTGTGTGTGTGAGTTGGTGCTGCAGATGGCTTCCTCAGTTCTGTACTGGAGACCAGTTCCTTGTGTGTAACATACATAGCCAATAAAAGTGATTGTCAATTATCATGTGTACACAGAAAGGCTGGAGGGGAGGGCGGCTCCTGATGGCACATTGTTTATGGATTGCATCCGATTTATGAAATGACACTATTGTAATGGCAACGCCATAGTCTTAATGGGATTTTGCATTCATGATGGCTTTTTAATACTCTCCCTGGTGATTAAGAGAAACACATTGTTTCTTGTGGAAGCACTGGCCACTACAGAGGTGTATTCATAATCTAGAAGTGGTGGGCATTTCCATAATCAAGGCATTCATTAGAGAGGCTGAGAATATTAGAGTGCACCCTTTAAATGCTAATAACTCTCAGTGATTATTCTATGCAATTGCAGTGTTAATACTGGTATACTCTAGTTTAGCACTAGGTTTATAAATAACACAATAAAGAGGAAGAGATTTAACATCTTTCCTTTGCAAGGTTGGGAATCCTTTCAAAACATAATCTGCAAAACTACTACTTTAATCTCAAATGTCAAGGACCCTCTACTAATTGGACCCTGTCTGGAATGTGCCCTTTCTTCCTTATCCTTGGGTCACATATTGTATATCATCCCTGTGTTGTCAAGGTCAGATTGTTTATAGGTCAGTCGCAACTGAGATTGGCGATAGGACTGTCTCCAGGCCGTAGCTGCAGAGATAAGAAGAGTTGCAGGTAGGATGCACTGTCAGCAGGACCGGTTAATAAGGCAGATGGATTTTGCTACAAGCTGCTTCTGCTGTGTGTGTGTGCGTATGCACGTGTGCATGTGTGGTCAGAGGCACAGAGCAGTGTACTTGCAGGATGGGCGTCCTCAGACTTGTCCACGGTATTTGCTGTGTGTCTGTGTGATACAGCCTGATCCACACATTTTCTGTCCATTTTGCCAAGTTCAGAATGTGAGCTTGAACCCCCTAATAATTGTTCCTACCAATCTTGTTCATTCTCTTAATTAGCCCTTGTGGCGTTAGAGTGCAGCATATTGTTGAGACATAATTAATCAACCCAGCTTGTAATTATGCTGGGTTTGGGATGTGAGCACAGTTGGGATGCTGCTTGCATTGCAGGGCATTCAGCTCGACGTAAACATCTTATTAACCGTGTCAGAGTCCTTCTGCCCACGCTGAGCAAGTATGGTTTTATTAAGGTGGAGAAAAACGTACTTTCTCCCATATTATGAAAATGGCCTCGTAAAAGAACCAGCGCTTGATTAAGTTTATGGCCATTATGGTTCTGAGGTGGTCGAGTTAATAGAAAAATACTCTCGTAGCTGCGTGCAGACAGCGAGACAGGTTATTTTTCATACAGTAAAAAGCCATTTTGTTCAACACAACAAAATGGGTGTATGGATGCACTTCTGTTTGCTAATAATATGCACATGGTGTGTGGGAGCGCAGAGAAAACCTCAATTCCAAAGGGCAACAAGTAGGTGAGGACAGAAAATAGAACATGGATCACATACCAGTTATAAGCTTTTAATGCAGGCTTGTCAGGGGAGACAGCGCCTTTATTTCACCGCAGCAGGATTTATTTGGTTTGCCACAAATAGACAAACCTCACAGACTCAGTGACTCCTGCTCAGGTTGGAGATAGCCAGAAAGTTATGGGAAGACAGCCTTGTTATTATGCAGCCATTCACTGTTTTAGCCTATAAAAACACATATGTGAGCATATACACAAATACCTGTATCCTCTGTAACAAAAAAAACCCTCACTAACACAGTGGTCCTCAGCATGGGGGTCACATTCACCAACACAGTGGTCCTCAGCATGGGGGTCAAGATGCCCAAAGAGGCCACAAGATAAATTTGGGAGGTCATGTGGTGAGAAACAGAATAAGAAGAGCAGAAAATGTTGGTTCCAAAAAGTTGCTTATTTACCACTAATCGTCACGCTTTTAATCCGTAGTGGAAGAGTTTAATGAAATATTATGTACACTACCAAATATTTCATACTATTTCTCTGTTGTAGGTTTCAGTATAACTGGTGGAATTGGCCACTACTATACTGGATTCAGGTTGCCTCCATACACGTGTGTAATCCAGTATAATTTGATTCAGTGATACAACCTCTTTACACTCTATGAGAACTGAATGAAGTTATTGGTAATACAAGCCCAACATCTCCCGCTGCTGGCTTCACATTAGCAGTGTTCAATGGGCAAAACATGGGGTGGCTTTTATTGTGACATAACCACAAACCACCAGAAACACTGTATGTTCATCACTGCGGCTACAGCTGACCACGATCGGTTATCAAAAAGCATCTATAAAAATGGAATAGTGGAAAATGACTTACTCCACGTACAGCATGAAATCAGATTGGTTTTCATGTATGATGGAAAAAGGTCAATTATTGACTGACTTCTTTTATTATTACAACATGAGATTGTTTGGCTTTATTGTAAACGGTTAAACCTGTTGTTCCTGTGTTGAATGTCTGACAAAGTAGCAGCTCAGGGAGTGTTTACTGCATTTATAATTTAGGGACCTAGTTTTAAACTGCAATTGTTGTTACCACAGTAACACTGGCTGTTGCCAGAGTCAACTAGGAGTGAAATTTTAAGAATTACAACCATAAATTATTGCCAGATAAATTTAATTGTACAAGAAAAAAATGGCTATTTTGTTAAAGCAATCTCCAGTCAGTGATTTATGCAAGAGGTTGCAAATAGACATACAGTAGCTTCATTTGAAGAGGTCACAAGTGAAAAAAGTGGAGAATCACTGCCAAACACAACAGTGCATCACAGCTGTCCTTTGGTCCCTGGTCACACTGTCGCTTCTCTCAGGCCTCTAATGACAGAGTCCAGGATTTAATTTTAGCTCAGCTCAACCTTCCATCTTACCACAAGATTTGTGTTTCCTTCAAAACACTTCATTTCACTGAACCAATATGTCGCTAGCTTTAGCTCAGATAAAAACACTGTGCTTAGTTTAAACAGACACTCAGGCACATACAGTACAGCTACAAAAAGCCAATGAAAGGCCGGCTGCCACAGAACACTGGCATTTTTACCCTGAAATCATCCAGGATGTGAGTATGTTCGACTTCCACTATTCAAGCGGACTCTTTTCCAAGCTAACTGTGCCATTTGAGAAGGGATGGAAATCCCTCTTTACCAGGCTTTACTACCTATTTACAACCTGCTCTGTGTCACCACCCAAATAATATCTGACATAATAATACTGCTACTGCTGCTGCTCTTACAGTGGCAATGACTCTGCTACCTGGGGAATGGCTATAATGGCAGTGGATTTCATTTTTGAGCGCTACAGTGTCACTTTCGCTCATCACTGGTAGTGTGGCCAAAAAACAGCAAATCGAACAAATAAATGAAAGCCAGACAGAAATCTCTTTAGGAAAAAAATGCCCACTTTGGTGGAAGAAAAACACCAATTGAAAACTGCTGAATTTCCTGCAGCAGGATATCAGTTTCAGAGCATATCAGATTTCTTTTTTTTTTTTTTATATCAAAGCCTGCATAAACACAGTTGAATAAGCTGCTGTGTACACAATTCAAGGTAGACGGATGGGATGGCACATTTCAGTTCTATCCCTGAATGCCTTAATAGTGTTCTGTGGAAAACTGCAGGTAGAAACAGTTGAGTGAAGCCCTTAAGGCCCTCAGAGAGGAAGAGATCAAGGGCAGGCGGTATAGGGAGTGGGTTCAGCTGTCACCAATGAAATATTGATCATTAAGTCCTTCTCCCCCTTGTCGTTCTACCTTTCCATGCCTCTTTAATGTCCTTCAGCTTCACCTTTTATTTCCCTCAACATGTTCCTTTTCCTCTTTCTCACCTTCATGTGTCCACCGGATCAGACTGTGTTTCAACAAGAAGTCCAGCTGGGGAATTTAAATACATTCAGTATAGAAATTCAACCCTTTAATAGTTGTAATCCTTAACATTTCCCAGTCGATTTGCCGACTCCTGTTGTTACAGCTAGAATCAGCAACTGTGATTTAGTACTATAATAACCACTCACTGAGCAGCTGCTTTTTCAGAAATAAAAGAGAAGTGCAACTTGAGGATCTGTTTACAGTCCCGCTAAACAAATCTTGTTATTCTAATAGTCACTTGTTATTGTAACTGTGCTCTGATTTCATGCTGTGCACAGCAAGTTTTCCACACAGCAGCAGAGCACAGTAGAGTTGGTTACCTCGCTGAGAAGTCAGAGGTGTGCAGCTGTTTGAGAGTTCACTGTGGCTTCTCCCTCATGTTCCATTGTTCCCTTGCAAAAACTAAAAAGGAAGCACTGATGAAAAGATGTCAAAAAGACTGAGTATGTCTTATTTTGTAGGAAATTGTCTTGTTTATTAGGAGATGCTGGGATTGCATTAGCAGTAACACAGCTCTGATATGGTGTAAAAAGAGTGAGGCTGATATCGATGAGACTAAATTAAAAAAGTTGGCTCTGGATCATAACGTATGTATGTCTCGTTTCCAGTGAGGGCAGTTTTAATCCAGCGCAGGAATGGATGACTCCATCAGGTAATTACAGGTTGAAAATACACTGAATGGCTGTTGCTGAAAAATGCAGGCCATAAATACGTAGTTTTAAAACTGGTGTGCTCTCATTAAAGTCCTAATGATTATAACTTTAAATCAGTTCAGTAGGCGAGTACCTTTTTAAAAGTAGCTTGTTATAGAGATGAGATAAGGTGATCAAACAACTACAGAGGTACTACCTTTGCTGGAAGGATTAGGAATATGTAGAAAAGCTGGTGTCACTTCAGATGGTTTGAATGTAGTGTACATTTTTTCCCCTCTTTGCCGTGTTGGCACAACTTTATTGTTTGCTCAGTACATGAACCTTCCTTCTGTTTTTTGCACAAAGGATCAAAGAACTGTTGGCCTTGGAGTGTGCATTCTTCATATCTGTGACCAAGTGTTTTGCGCCCCTACTCATCCCTCCTCCCACAGCCCCCTTTTGAGGATGAAGCAGAAATAATTGAAAAGGGGATAACAGTGCAAAAATGGCACTGTGTTTAAGTGGAACCCTCCAGTCAGCTTAGGTAGGATGGAGAGATGAGGGGAAAGGAGATGATTAAATAGAAGGAAAGAATGATGGAAGGCTGGACAAGTACGAATTTAGGGAAGAATAGAGCTCTGAGTCCTGCCTTCACCTTCCCTCGAACCTTGTCCTTCCACATTCGGGGCCCTCTGTTCAATGAGCCTTGTGGCTCTTTCCAGCGCGAGTCACCCAATCACAACAATCCATCATTGATCCAACAGAGGGACTCCTCTTACCACTTAAAGGCACTCTGTGTATGTGTGCAGCTCCAATGATGTTATAGCATCTGGCCAGATCCAGACATGCCCCAGAGTTCCACTGGCTGACGTTCATCATTATATGTAGCTTTGTCGTAATGGCCACACACTGACATTGTACAGTTTGTCCTTGCACACAGGAGTATGATGGTAGGGATCAATGTAATGGTGTTCAGTAGAGGCTTTCACACGCCTGGAGCTTTCAGGCAGTAAGATATGGGAATTTATTTTTCCTGGTTAGTAATTTTTAAGAAAAATTGTAGGTTTATGCTATAATGATACTGTCTTATTGTAAAATGGCAATTTAAGCATGGGGCTGGAAACTCCTATTGTCGATCTTAGAAAGACCTCAGTGCAGTTGAATCGATGTAAATATCCTGTTATTTTGGCAAGACAACTGCAGGCAGGTGGACAAAAGCAATGGCGTCCCCACGTGAAACTGCTTAGCGTTAGATAAATCTTTTATGTCCATCATCATTATCATAATGACACCCTCCATCACTTTTGTATTACACATTCCTGCCATCACTATCAATTATCCTCACAACCGCAAAACACCAGGACAGTGCTCGTACACATCTCTCACTGGGGTGTATCCTGAAAAAGACTGAGGTCTAACTGTATGTGTTGGTGGCAGGGGATGTAAAGCACGGCAACAAAAAGCAAAAACACAAAAGAAAAATCAATGCCTTAACTAAAGGAGCAATTGAATTATTGATGAGGAGTATGTTATGGGATCCTATGTGTCTAGTTCTCCCCCGTCTTGAAGTGTTTGCTGCTCAGGCAGCCACAGTCATAGCCACAGAAGTAAAAATGATGATGGTGCTAGAAACCATGCAGTAACATGTCCTCAGGCAGATGAGCCAACCTGAATGAGCCGGTGCAGTGTGGCAATCACTATAGCTCTTGTGTTCACACACACTTACAGTCAGAGTTCATTTCCTTGGACACTTAATGCGCCTAGATGCTGCTGCTAGGCCTGCCACGTTTTTTTCCAAAAATCAAGTTTGGATGAATGCGGTGTCTCTGCTGCCTCACTTGACTGACAGGCTAACACTACTGTAGGCAGCTGCATTTCACAAGCTCGGATAAGAGTTACTGTTTACCCAAAAACTGTCCATCTGTGGTGTCAAATCTAAAATACATTGTCACGTTGCGACTTTGATGTTTTGGTGTTGTAATTCTGTCCCAGATGTTTTAGTATTGTCATGTTCTGTTTATCACAGCTTGCTTGTTTGCGTTAGCAAAGACAACATCAGAGTGACTGCGTTTTAGCAAAGTCTCCTGCTGGAGCACAAGACACCACCTGTTGTGCTGTCAAATGAATAGAGTATTTGATTTTTTCCCCTCCCTCCCTCCTTTGAAGCATTGAGTTTTTCACTAAAAATTAACTATGAAAGTAAAGGGAATACTTTTTTTTTGGTTGTTTTTGGTCCCACTAACAGAACCGTAACACTTATCAGTTTCCAGTTAGGTGTGAAAAACACAATCTGCTCATTTGGGGAGAGGGCTCAAGAGATGTTTGCCATTTTGCTGGGTAAAGCACTTCAGTTAGTAACTGATTAATTTTCTATTTCAGCCCCACTTGCTTGTACAGCAATATTCACAAATGCTTTTTAATATTAGATCTAGAACTTAATCTTTAATTATGGACAGAAAATTCTAGGACCCTTAAGTTTATTACAGTATCTTGTTGAAAATCAATTATAGTAGGTTAAAAAAAATGCATAGTAGCTAAATGGGAGCTAAAATTCTTAATTTCTCCAAAACATACAGTATACATACACAGCCACAGGTAAAGGCAGTTTAATTCACACATAAATCCTTATTTCCTCTTATCCCCTTGAGGTGGAGAAATCAGAAGATGGGTTGTTTACCCGCATCACCAATGTGCTGTTTGTTTTATTGCAAGTGGAGAAGGCAGGCATCACTTTTGCTTGGCTGGAGAAGAGGCAGAATTGAGGAATGCGAATGAGAGGTAGTGAGAGAGCAGCCAGGTGAGACCTGAAAGCTTCCTTTGTGTGGCAGCTGGCAGTAAGAACACTGCCTTTTTCTGTGAGGTGTTCTCCACACACACATACTCCAAGTCCACTGTACATGTAGGGCTGTTATGGGGGGACGTTTGGCAAGAATGTGAGGCTAAAAAACCGTTGCAAGTTTGCAAATGTAATTAAAAAAGAAAAAGCTTGTTTGTTTCATTTGAGGTGAATGGATGTGTTTTCTTCCTGCGATTCCAAATATCCATTTTAGATGCTAAATGCTCTCTTATTTTCTCCTCCGCTGCATCTCAACTGTATCTGGCTCAGTTCAACTGGAGCTTAAAGAGCATGATGATATCTAGTCCCGTCTGCTGCTTCAGGTTCAGCATGCTATCGCAAAAGACTATTCCAGGAGTCGGTGCACATCACAGCTCATATGAGCCAGTAAATATGCATCTTCTTCATGGGAATGTGGCAGTCCGAGAAAGTCAGAGCTAGACGGGGAGTGGACACTGCGAAGAAATGGTTTTGTTATGTGACTAGAATGCGTTTTTGAGCATGGACCGAGTCGTACTTTTCCCAGTTTTCTCTTTGAGCTTGAGCTGAAAGAGGTTTTGACAGTTTAAATTCCTCTGCTGCCTGTGAAACATTACCCAGCTGTGATACTTTATTGCTATTTGATTATATGTGTGTTTGTGTGTATTAAATTTGATTGGAGTTGCAGATTACATACATTTTTCCAAAATGAAAAGCGACCCAAATGAAAGCTTAAACCCACTGAGCTATCAAAAATGGTAGTTATAGTATCTCTTGAGACAGAAGTTTCACAGCTGCTGGTTGTGGAGCAGCAACTCTGTGTGCTGATCTGTATTCTTGTTTGTTTGCTTCTCCCCAGGAGGGCCCCTGCAGACAGCAGTCGTGCCAGGCACCATGAGGCAGCAAGCTTGGCCAGAGAGAGCAGAGAAATCACCCTTCATCACTCTCAACCAGGCTGGGCAACGGAAGAAATGCGCACAGCAGCAGAGGCAGCAGTACACATCACAGCAGTGACGGGCTAATACACACAACTGAGAGCAAATGGGGAAGGCAGAAAGAGACTGAGAGAGGGCAGTCGGTATCTCGCACTGCTTCATACTAACTGGCAAAGTGGACTGGGCCACACTCGGAGGCAGAGATGTCCTTTTCAACACATTGTCCTCTGTTAGAAGCCCCTTGTTAGAAGTCAAAAGGCAGTCCGCTGCCCCTGTGAGGCTACATTGCTGAGGGGCAGGGGAAAGGAAAACGAGGACGAGAGAGAGACAGAACCAAAAAAAGAGACTGTGACAGGCCCCCATGCAGGCGCGTAAGAAGTATGTTCTGCTGGGCTTGTGTGCGTGCTGCTGGCTGGTCCTCTTTTACTGGGGAGGAGCAGTCCAGTTACGTCTGCTTCGGCTGTTGACGCGCCAGCGGGGCGAGGTGGTGCGCCCCTGGCCCAACTGGACCGACCGGGCCTTCCTGCCTCACTATGCCCACCTGGATGAGCTCCAGACAGACCCTGGGACGGCTGAGTTGCCCCGCCAGCGGCGACAGGCGTGGTCTGCCATTTATAAGGACAGCCGCTGCCGCATGGAGACCTGCTTTGACTTCTCTCGGTGTCGCCGCCGAGGAAGGGAAGGCTTCAGGGTGTATATATATCCATCAGAGAAAAATGATCGTGTGTCAGAAAGCTACAGGAAGATCCTGACATCTATAGGCGAGTCACGGTACTACACATCTGACCCCCGTGAAGCATGTCTGTTTGTGCTCGGGATAGACACCTTAGACAGAGACCAGCTATCAGGACAGTTTGTGCCCAATGTAGATGAACGTATCCGTGGTTACCCATTGTGGAATGATGGGAGGAACCATCTGATCTTCAACCTGTACTCAGGCACCTGGCCTAACTACACAGAGGACCTGGGCTTTAACATTGGCCAGGCCATCTTAGCCAAAGCCAGCCTCAACACAGAACATTTCAGGCCAGGCTTTGATGTCTCCATTCCCCTGTTCTCCAAGGATCACCCCCAGAAGGGAGGAGAGCGGGGCTGGCTGGTGAGGAACACCATCCCACCACGAAGGAAGTACCTGATGATGTTCAAAGGGAAGCGTTATCTGACAGGCATCGGGTCAGACACCAGAAACGCGCTCCATCACATACACAACGGGAAGGACATTGTGTCACTGACGACATGCCGCCATGGGAAGGACTGGGAGAAGCACAAAGATTCCCGCTGTGACCACGACAACCTGGAATATGAGAGGTAGGACAGGTCACATGGCCACTGGAGTGGGCAGCAGTGAGGTGATGTTGAAATGAGAAGAGAGGTGTGAGTCAGTTTGGGAAACAAAGAATGAAGTGTTATGTTTTTATTGGGATTTTTTAGGGGTAGTGTTACATTTGCCTTCTTATTTGAACTTGCAGTTTTGTGGTCTTTCAGATGTCACTGATTCTCTACAAGCAGTGTCAGAAGTGGCTTTTGTGTCCCACTGGTTATTTTTGTTTCTTTTATGGCTGTACAGCAGTTGCTTTCCAGACCAAAGATTCTATACACAGACTTGAGTCGCTGGAGGTTTAGATTAGGTCAGTATTTATAGCAGTTCTCTTATTCTTGTGGTTGTAATGTGCTGAACAGACCTTGAGCTTGTTATTGATCAATAAATCTTATACTGTGATAGACAAACTAATGAGAGTAGTCAACAAAACAGGCAGTGCAAACAGTGGCTAAAGCTGATTGGTTTATTACAGCTGAAACCACGGTATGTAGTAATCAAACTCTTCATTTTTAATGAAGGTTTTCATGCTTTTGTTGCTGCTGCATGAGGAATTTGCTTGTCATTTCCACTTTAGTTGAAAATATATTTATTTATTTATATTTTTACTACTGGGTGAAGTGTTGGCTTGGTGTTTCTCTGCCCTAACAGACACTGAAATGTTCCTCCTCTGTTGGACTGACTGAACTTTTATTGCTTAAGAGAAGCCAGCTGCTAAACTCCAAACCCTTGGAAGTTGTTTTCAGGTGCTATCCAGTGAACTCCCAAAGCAAGGATTTTGAAAGTATACAATATACAATTTGACTTTTCAAATATCAAATGCCCTGTGATCAGCAGCGAGGCAGTGGTTCTGATCCAAGCACACTCCTACTGTAGCTGCTGTGGCCTAGAAGTAGCTACCTCAGGCTTGTTTACACTGGAGCTACTCCACACTATGCTGTATGAAAGAGCTTATTTATTCCACACAGCTCGCTACTCAGATGCCCGGGTGGATTGGGGGT
>NW_018127914.1:4104846-4111010 GCF_001952655.1 Monopterus albus
CTCAAAAAGCTGGTTACCCCCCCCTTTGTTTGGCCTTGAAGAGAAAGGTGTGAGGGAGGGATTGGGAGGAGAGGCCGCTGGACCCATCTCATCCTTTGAATTGTTCATTAGGGAGAGAAGGGGAATTCTGAAAGAGAACATGAGAACTGTGGAGACCAGAATCAAAAGACGAGGACAATAAAAAAAAAAAAAAAACCCTGCACGAGCAAGGTTTCTGTGTGAAAACCAAGTCTGGGCCAGGTAGAGACACACCTTCGCCTCTCCATCTGTCTGCTCTTCTGGCATAGTCTCTCCTTTCTCTTTTTATCAAACATTCAGCAGCTATAGTAATAGTAACAGCCCAAGACACCGAGCAAGGATGTGGGCTCGACTGTCACGGCTGTATGAGCTTGTGTGTGAGTTAGTGTGTGAGACTGTCACAGTCAATGAGGCTCTTAGAAGGTGGCACCAGGTTAATGAGTGTATGCATCTGGTACATCAGCAGATTAGCCCCAAGGGGCCTGGACGAGACACCACCAACAGGCGCAGTGCACGAGGAGGAGGAAGTGAGGGGTGTGGGTTGAGATGTAGAGAACAACAGACCATCATGATATCACTTTCCATCAAAAAAAAACCTCTGGAAAAAAAATCAGGTTTTAGTTTGTTGGGTTAGGTTTAACTTAAAGCTGCTCTACCTACTTTCTTTTCAGCTGCTCGAGGGTCGAGTGGGAATCGTAACAAAACTACACCATAAGCTGCTCCCAACCGTTCTTCATCCCTCAAACATTCTGTTCCCTAATGCCACAGTAAACTACAGATGCTGATGTTAACCCTGGTTTTTGCTCTCTCGGTGTCCCACTCTCTCTGTGGTAAAGAACGTGACCTCTTCAGTCTTGCAGCTGCTCTTTCGGACTTCTGGCAAGAGCTCCTCCATGGCCGGCTGTTTGAATTGACTTCTTGCCGTTTGAAAACCGCTGCTTATAACATTCACTAGGTGACAGGCGGGGCTAATTTATGGGCAGTATGTTTAAAGTACACAGTTGAGAAAAGCAGTAATAACAACAGAGGCGCTGTAGGCAGCGGAGAGGGCAGAGACATCACGTTGTGTCCCATTTTCACTTGATTTACCAGACAGTGTGTAAAATCTTAGTAAATGCACCATTAAACCTGTTATAGGAGAGAGTGTTGTCAAGTTCACCTCTGGCCATCACTGTTCCAGTTCTGTCAGTCTCGCTGACCTTTCTTTGAGCCCTTAAATTTACATATTGTCTCATTATTTCTAGTGCTGCAAGGACGTGCACATGATTTAATTTGCCCAGGTTTTGAGACACCTGAGGATTTCTGTCTACACTCGAATACCACAGAGTTGAATAGAATATATTGGGGAAAAAAAGAAATTTTACACCGACTTGTCTTTCAAGAAGCACTTTCCACTAAACATGGCAGTGTAAAACATTCCTACTCTCCTATATATTCATTAGTTGGATACCTGCATAGCTGCATAATCCCTTATAAAACTGTTGTAATATCTCCATGTATGTTAACAAAATACTTCTAAAAATGGATTAAGTTTAAATGTTTTTCTTAACATAATATTAAAGTAGAATTTTTAGTAAACAGTACCCCAAAAATGTATTAATAATTACCATAGAGAAAAAGAAATAAAACGGTGTGTAACACAGAGTGTGTGTGTGTGTGTGTGTGTCTGTACATGGAGTATGAATGATATGAGAGAAATAGTAGGAGATAGGACACAGTGGTACTGAAGGCAGGAAGAGGAGCAAGACAAAGGAGGAAAAGGAGAATGCCATGTGTTAAAGATTGCAAAGAACGGACTGAAGGATTCTGCAGGCAATTTAAGGAAAAAGCTAGAATGAGATGGGGCAGGAGGGAGGGTGATAGAGACAGAGAGAAAAGGGGGGAATTAGAAGAAGGCGGCTACTTGAAGGAAGGGAGAAGCTGTGCTGCAGCCTAATGGCCTAGTTTCCCTCACTTTAGAGAATTCTCTAAGAAGGGGAGGAAAACATGCTTTATACAGTGAATGTAAATCAGCAAGACTGTGGAAAAAACAAAGAGGTGAAGAAGAAAGAGAGAGGGATGTTTAGGAGATTCAAACAGTTCCACAGAAAACAGACAAGTCCTTCGGTGACGTTTGGCCCAAATCAGTGTGTGTTTGTGACGAAGCAGTGGTGGTGGTTGAACAATGGTGAACATGATTGGAGGGTGAGAACAAAAATGGCAGAATGCTGAACCTCTCAGTCTTAAATGGCCTGTGTATATAAGGGCTGGTGTTGGAAACTGATGGGTCATTATTCATGGCCATGAAGCAACCCCAGAGAGAGAGAGAGCAATCAGACCTCAAAACCTGGGTAACACTTCTGGACGAATGCAGTATACTAATCACACAAAACAGAACTGAAGAACAGAAAGAGAGAAGGATTTAATACAATATTTTCTGCGCTGAAAGTTGGAAGGAAATGCTTTCATGAATATGTAAGAGAAACAGCATCAATACTATCTGCTGGCAGACAGCACTGTAGTTGCTACTTCCATATATGCACAATTTAAATTAACATGCTGTGTATGTGTTTGTCTGGATCTGTAAACGGTGAACGCAAGTGTGTGCAATTTGAGATTTTGGCACAACAAATAAGAAACGCAGCAGTTCGCTGTAATTAGGGCCTGTGAAATTGTACCTCTGAAGATGCTGTGGTCAGAGTCTGTGTGTGGTTTGTGCAGCCCGTCTCTGCAGTCTCTGTTTAGAATACTTGGAAATGAGAGGCAGCCTTGTGATTCTCTGGCACTTGTACAATCCGTCCTCCATTCTTTCTCTCCTCTCCAGCTTGTGTCTTTCTAATCCCACACATCAGTCTTCCTCACTCACTGTGCTTTCGTGAAGTCCGGTCAAATACATGTATAAACCCATGGAGCACCTTGCTGTGCACTAAATGTTGTACCCAGGGCTTGAAATCAACCTGTTGGCTCACTAGCCAGTGCTGCTGAAGGTTTTTGTCACTTTTTAAAGCTGCTATAATCAATATTTTATATAACAGATGACATGTAATGTGAAAAGGGCCACTGAAGATTTCACGGAGAATTATCACCTGACTCTGCAGTTTCCTTCAGCTGTGTAGCATTTTAGCAACTTTCAGTTCCGTGGTTTTTGTTTTACGGTGTGCAGATTTAATGTTCTGGTTCACTCGCACTACTCCGACCAGCATCATTTTCAACCACAGCAACAGCATTTTAATCCGCTGCCTGTCAGGCACCAAAAGACAGACAGACAATGTTAGCGATGAACACAGTGGAGCATTTAGCAGCCAAGGAGCCACATATACTGTAGTACTGACCTGAATATAAGACACCTCCTCTTCCCCTTTCCAACATCTGTTTTTGAGCATAGGAGACAATTTTACACTTGTCCTGTTGGGAAAGTTCTCATGAGACAATCAAAAATGTTCAGTTTGTTTTATGAGCTCGTCATTCACGACAGCAGTATTTTGTTTATCAGATTTTCTCCCTCGTTCATTTCTGCAGTGAAGACGCCAGGGGATCCTATGAATTTGTTTTCAGGAATTCATGAATTTATTTCCTTTGTGGCAGCAAAATGCATCACGATTCTCTAGAAACAGCTTCAGGTTAAACTGAGCTAACGAATCACTCTTCAGGTCTGAATAAATGCAACACTCTCCGAAGGAGCTGGTGTTACATTGATACGCTCTCTAGTAAAAAAAAAAAAGACTTGATGTGAACATGTAATTATTTAGGCCTCAGATATACAATGACCCTTACTGTTTCAAGCCAGGTTTCCAAAAATATAATATCTTATATTTGGGCCAATGCAGTATTTCTTTCAGGTGTTGGTAGAGATCAAAGATGGAGCTAAAAAGAGAGCCAATACTGGACTTACATTCTTCAGGGTTCCAGAAACATGACTCAAAATTCAGAAATCGGAAATGGCCAGTCTTCAGCCTGACTAGTCGATCACTGAGATTTCAGATTCTGTGCCAGTCGGTATATTTCTGTCTGTATATCACATCCAAACCACAGTTTTATTTCTCAGCTATATTATGTTTATTTCTGCAAGACACCTCAACATGCAGAATGACCAGACTTCCCAGAATTCCTGTGAACTTTTGGCCAATGAATACTTTGTTTTGGGTCTGATGTAATCTGAAATTCCTGCGTTTAGATAATTATTTTGTTTTAGCTCTAACTATGAGAAAGGGAAACACATGATCTCAAGTCTGGAAAGTATATTTGCAAGGTCACAAAATCAATTCACTTCATTTCGACTAATGTGAATGATGTCTTTGGCTGTGATACTAACTTGGAAGAACGCTCCGTGCTGGCAGAGGTTTGCACTCTGACAGCCTTTTACAGCAGCTCCTCAGACTGCTCATCTGAAAGGCAGAGAAACCGCAGCTTTCATTCCTCGTTCTTGAAACAAAAAGAAATGTTGTACTCTCTGTCAAAGGCAAGCCAGTCACAACCTGGTTGTCATTTCTTATTAAATGTTTGTGGTCCAATCACCATACCCTCGTTGTTCTTTCAACCGCTGCTCACTGTTTGAAAAGTTGAGTCATCGTATCCTCCCATTTCCTCAGTGCTGTTATTTCAGTTTGAGTTTGTCAGTCCTGCCCTTCCATTTTTCAAACTGGGTTATAATTTATCTGTCCAGTCTGAGCGTATTAAATGTGACAAAAGCTTGTTTATATGTCACATTGGCAAAATCAGGGACACTGCAGCCACACCACCACACTGGGCAATCAAGGTCTCAGTGGCTTTGTGCTGTACAGACAGACTTGAGCAATATCTTTTATACAAAAAGACCAGCAAATCTAACATGACAAACTGTCTGGAAGACACATCTGCCACACCCAGGTCTTGTTTGTACAGTATTGAGGAATTTTAATCCCTTAATTAAAAACTACTGCTGATCTAACTGCCATGATGGACACATGATGTCATCCTGTTGTCCCCCTCATTTTTTCCACTGTACTGTACTGAGTCCCCACTAGTGTTGACTGCAAGCCTCCTACTGTATTTCTCAGTTCCAGTATGCATAATTTATCGAGACCCTGTTTCTCTATGAGGACAACTTTTTTTTTTTTTTTTTTTTACAGCACAACTGCAACTGCTACATGCAATTGTCTCGCACATCACTGTGCACATATGCATGCTCATGACAGTACGCCATGCCCAGCCCCTCACCCCAGCTTGACCTTTCTGCATGTTTTGATGAGCCACACTGTGTGTGAAAGGTTCATGGAAAGAGAAAGGTCTCACAGTATATGAACCTAAGCTGCCACACATGATCCATTGGGCTGGGTCATGTTACAGTGTTATTGCTCACTTATTGCAGGCAAATGTGAAAATGATGATCTGTTTGACTGATGGACTCAGGGAATTTGGGAAATAACAGTAGCTTACAAGTCACAGTCTCGTGAGAAATCTTGGCAGGCATCACCTCAGTGTTTCACTAGATTTCACAATCAGTTTAATCCAGGTAGACTGGATAAGTGGTGTTGTGCAGTTAGAGTAGGGGCTCTGTGTCTCACTGATGAGACATTTGGCTCAAAGTTGTGACAATATTATTACAGTATTTTGGAAATATTCACATTTTACAAAAGAAATAGAGTGAATGGCTAAAGACAAAAATGTACAAACATGCAGGACAACAGTCTTGCTCTCAAGCACTTTTTAAAAAGTGTTCATCATTTTACAGGATTTCTATTTTGAACATTTGTTTGGTCATTCTGTCTGCCTGTTTAGGTGTCTTGGGTTTGAATAAAGTTCCACTGTAAGAGAAAAACCAAACTAGAGATCATTTGCTGGTGCTGCTGTGGCTTGTGAGAGGCATGGTTTTACATTTACAGTGAGAAAAATATGCAGCCTTTTGTCTATCAGCTCCTCATTCTTCAATTTCTGTAGCTCCTGCTTTGTTATCTCTTTGAAAGGCCGGTATACATCGAGTGGGCGGCTCCAGTCTGTCAGATGCCTATCAGGATTTTTAAGGAAGGCCGTTTGGCCCCGGGGCTCCCTCATTAATGTGGCTGTCCTCTTAATGGGCACCCATTCAGCGGCCTAATCGGGCCCTTTATCAACCCTGGCTAACACTGCTGCGATCATAGCAGGAAAAGCCTCTGGCGACCTTGCTTGCTTTTGTCCAGGTCAACTGGAGC
>NW_018127914.1:4111037-4112927 GCF_001952655.1 Monopterus albus
GGAGGGAGACAGGGGAGGGAGACATTTCTAATTCCTTGCACAGGAAAGGAACCGAACCACCACTCGCTGGCCTGGATTTCACTTTTTTAATGTTTTTGATAGCATCTGTTTGACCTTTGACCCCATGTGTTGAGTCTTTGGTGCAGTAATTACAAAGATGACAGATTAATCATATTTCTGCCTGTCTTGTTTTCCTTATGTTTGAGTTTGAATCTGTGATATCAAAGGAGAAAAGATAATGAATTTAGGGGTGAAGAGGATGTCGAATTTGTTTATAGCTAATTCACTTTATAAAAAGTGTTTTTAAAAAGCACTCAACCTTACCAAAAGAAAGATAATGCAGAAACTAAGATGCCAGCGGCCAAATCATTACTTACAGTTACACTGCATTCAGATCCCATTTCGACTCAATTAAACTGTCTCGAGCACATTCTGAAGGCTTTATTTTTAAGCACTTCCTCATAGAAGTCCTAAATCGCCTGATATACTTGGTGTAAAATTAGGTCAGAAAAACATTGTGTAGTGTAAATTTTCAATAACAGGAAAAGGCTTCGTTTCTTCTCTTTTATGGACTGAAGCACTCGGATTGGCGGGTCTTAAAATGAATGACTGATACATAGTGAGAATCCTAAACACTGGAGCATTCAAAGGACTCACTATTAACAACAATACATTGATCTATGTGCCCAGTTTTCTAATAACACTGTGGGGTATTGGGGTTAAACTGGGATTTGGATGAGGGAGCGTCTCACTTCTAGTATTTTTATGCAAATTATTTAATAACCATTTATGTGTATTGCTTAATTATTTAACTCATATGTCATACTTTATTGGAGTATTTGTACTCTAGTACTCCTTGTTTAATAAATGTGAGTGTTTTGTTATGTGAGGCAAATACTGATCGAGTTCTATGGCCCCAGTTTGCTAATGCCCAGTTCAATTTGACACTTATATTAAGATCTGATATCCAGTGTTTATTAAAAATGAGCTGAACAGTGACAGGCTACTGACTTTGTTTAGCTCATTTTTCACAAGGTACTTGATCCAAAACACAAAGGTCCTGGTGATGATCTTAAGCTACAGAGATGAATATGAATGAAAATGTAATTGGAGGGTACTGATGTGATGCAGTCAGCCAGAGAGGAGACTTCTCATGCTGTTGAAGCTGTTGGAGCTACAGAAACACAATTGTAAAGTGATGCTGCAGAGAGCACTTTAACTAGACAACAGACACATTTAATGATGGCCTGTTATCACATTGCTCACAGAATTACAGTTAATCAGCAATAACAGCAATGGTCAGTGCTTGCTAGGAATGAGAAGCCGCCGGCTCTGTTTTGTACACTGCTAATTGCTAATTGCTAATGAAAAAGGGTTAGAGCCAGAGCTTAGTGAATCCATGCATTTCACCAAGTTACTGTCATCCTAAACAATTTTTCACATTCATACACAAAGACCAGAGTAGATTTTGATATGTGTCATATTAGCTAATACTGATCCTTAGGACTGGCTTGGGGCATCTCTAATTTCTCTCTCCAGCAGTTGTCTCTAGTGTCTAGGTTACAGTTGTTTTCATATCAATAAGGGAAAACGCTCAGCTTGATAGATTTAAAATAGCAGTATATCACAGTGAAAAACCTTTCCCCAATTAATTTTATGCTGTTCTCTGTTCTGTGCTCCAAACAAGTTATCGCTGTGTGTGGGCAGTGTAGACAATACACAACTTGTGCTTTTTTTTCATTGCTGTCTACCCACTGTAGCTTCTCAGTGAATGTTCCTTAACCATCACTTAAGCTCTTTGAAAAGGCGTAATGTATGTGGGCAGCAATGTTTTTCTGACCGGTACTGCAAAACCTGCTTTCTACATTCTGCCTCACCATAAGCTGACAA
>NW_018127914.1:4112997-4149293 GCF_001952655.1 Monopterus albus
ATGTACTTCATCAGAATGACAGATCACGTACGTGCTGTCTTCTACTTTTTCACTTTTGCACCTCAGCAAATAGTTCATTGTCAGTTTAGTTGTTTGAAATGGGATTAGTAGTGATTTATAGATTGTTCAGAGACTTTGAAATCTGACCTGCTTTTCATGCCATTATCCGAGGAGTATACTCATAGTCCTTCTTTTATTAGTATTAAATAAGTAGACTTGAGTGCTATTTTAATTAATCAATATGCATCTTGGAAAGGTCTATTCTAGTAGCCTGTGCATAAGTAGAGCACACAATCTTTATCTTAACTTCTTGAACTGTGCCACGTTAGAGAGGTTTTGGAAACTGGACCTACTGAATCCTGCTGTTGTCCTATTCTGGTTAGACTGGAAGCCACTGCCTAATCTGTACAAAGCGGACATCACAAATGAGAAAATACCTATAATATCTGTTTCTCTGGGAGTTTTACTCAAGTACATAGTGGAGACACACCTGTTTCTTGCTTGTTTTGCAAAGTAATTCACTCTTCCTGAGTTGAAACATGCATGTGTTGAGTATGTTTGTGTATGTTACTGTTGCCAAGCCCAGCAGCAGACAATACAGTATGCGTGTCCCAGAAAAAGGCCTTTATTCTGCTACCTAGCAAATGAAGAATGTGTAGAAGATCATGAATTACTCATGAGTTCCGGTGTTGAACTCTTATTTAATGATAGCTGTGCTGGGACCGCTCTGTACCTCACGCCTGTCTCCCTCCTCATCACCTTTGATGAATGGGAAGCAAGTAGAGAGAGTTCAAACTTCCCCTTAGTCGCTCTCAAAATGTCTTTTGCGCTGTAGTCTCAGAAACTGCACCATAGACACAATCCTACAAGGCACAGTCTCACTTTAGAGCGTCTGATGTATGGCCTGCTGCAGCTCCCTGTCAGATGGCCTACTATACTGAACAGTCACCTACAGCACACTACAAAACAGCTTTCCTTCAAATGGCACTGTACCAAATATACACACACGTTGTCAGGTCTGCATGTCGTGTGAAAAATGAGCTTGATGTTGCCTCTGCCTGTTCAACCTAAAAGTTTCCTTTCTAGATTAAAACCTCGGCACACCGAGCTCCTTCACACTACAAGGGGCCTGACTCATTCCAGTCCACTCATTTCAGTCCTCATTTCCTTTACATTATACACACCATTAAGCATATTAAGGCCAAAGCCAGGCACTGGGCTGTCCCATGTTCTGTCCAAAGATATAGCCATCTATATGCATCTCTATTCCTCAGGGTGCAGGCGCTTCAGGGCAGGTTAAGTGAAAACCGATTAGTTAAATGCAGGGTCTAAAATTGAAATGATTTAAATAGATTAAATAAGAGTGCATGCTAGCATCTCTGAGGCAGAGCAGTGCTTTGAACTAAATCAGTTTAGCAGGATCAATGTTTGCCATCTTTGTTCAGGATGTCACCATGCAAACATTAGCGCTAAGCACAAGGTATAGCTAGTGCAGTGCAGATGAGAATATTATTAGTTTGGCACATTTTGAACAAATTAAATTTGTGACCTAATGGTAGTGCTAACTGAAAAGTGAAGTTACACTTCATCCTGGGTTCATCCAGTGGTTGAGTTAAGATGCATACCAAATAACCAGCTTGCTAGCCTGCTGTTGGCATTTACTATACTGACCTATAACAGTCCAGAAGTGGCATAGTCGCTCCCAGTTTTTCATCCAGTGCTACCCACCAGATTACACACACACACACATAGATGTCCATATGTCCTTACACAGTCTTAGTCTTCGTTCTACTTCGCTGCTGCTCTTTCTTTTGCTTGATCATCCTCTGAACACAAGGTGCATGTAGTTGCACACACCCCTGCTCATGTTTCTCACTGTACACCCGACCGGTAACTCCCTGTGTGCCCAGCACTGCTTCTGTGTGTCCAGCTGTCCCTTGGTTATTACTCTCTGTCCACTGGCTGCCAGTAACCAGAGCTCTCTGTCTCTTTCTTCATGTGGTGGCCTTCCCTCTCTAACTAAAAGATGAGTCTTCACATTCTTCACTTATTCCTCGCTTTTGTTTTCCTGCCTTCCACTCTCTAATACTGTTTTATATCCTTTAGGAAAAGGCATTTACTGTTTCTGCCTCTTTCACTTTTATTTCTAGAATTTATTGTCTCGCTCCAGTCTTGTTCTCCTACTGCTGCTCCCCCATCCCCCTCGCCTTTCTGCCCGTGAGGATATAATGTGATCAGGTGCAGTGTGTGAACCGTGCATATTCACTTCAAAAAGTAAATTAAGTCTGTGTCCTCTTCTCTTTGATTTTTTTCTCATGTGATTTTCTCTATTTCTCTTCTTCTCAGTCCTTTTATGCGGCAGAGGGAGAATTCATATCTTCTACTTAAGTAAAAGTATCAATATCCATTGTCAAATTAAAAGTAAATTATAAAGTAAAATGTACATTTTCTGCATTAAAAGCCCTACTTAAAAGCAAATAACTAATATTAGCTCTGAAAAGTAAAAATGTAAACTGTAACTGATACATTATTAGATTAACACTGACACACCAGTGCATAAATAACCTTTTACTGTTGTAGCTGGTTGAGGTGGATCAATTCAAATATAAAATGATTGATATCTAAGATAAGTAGACTAATTTTGGGTAAATGTGTATTTTATCTGCAACAGGGGGCACAGAAAGTAACAATGTGATCACCAGAACAGTCTAAACAATACCCGGTTGATAGGAACTACTTCTCCTTCGGCCTGTTATTGCCATAGGAAAACTAAATGGCTTTGTGAAATTGTGAGCCACTGCAGAATAAGAAAAAAATTCATCTGGAGAAACATGACGAGGCCCTAAATGATCTGAAATCTAGTAGAGAATAAATATAAGCACTGGCAGCAAGACACTGTCTCTGATATTTTGCACATCCCCAGTGAATTACTCTCCATTTACTCACACCCACTCAGCCTCTGTCCTCCTATAGTGCACATGCAAGCACTTACACACCATCATGCCCTAACATGGCCTATAACGGTGTAATGACTGATGGAGCAGCTGGGCCTGCTCAGCAGACAGTGGTGGAGTGAATCTATATTCACAGTCTGTGCACTTCTTTCCCCTCCTCTGCAGCCTGATGAACTCAAGGGAATCCATGGAGTCAATAAATGCCCCATGATCTATTGAGATACCTTCCTTGGAACGCGATCCATACTCCACGGGGCATGGACTGTTTTCTGCGCAGGCTGAGTGTCTGAATGTTGTCATTTTCTATCCATGTCTTTGTGTGTCTGATAGGGAACAAAGTCCAGTGGTTTAGTGGAGGTTTAGTGCATCTGTGCATGCATGACCAGTTTCCTGTGTTTGCAATGCAGAGCCACTAAGTGAAAGTGAGACTCCTAGAGAGAATGAATTAAGTAGCGAACCTGTGGTTTCTTGGTGTTGTGGGTATCGGTTTACTACACAGCGACTGCGGTAGTTGAGCCAGAAGGAACAAGGATAGTGTCTCGTAAAACGTGGCTTCCCATGAGAGTGTCCTCCCTGCCATATCACCTCTTAGGTTAATGCAGTGATGATTAAACATGTGGTGCTTCATTGATCCCTGTAGAAAAATTGTCTTCACTCAGAGGTCAGAGGAGCTACAGGACAGGTGTCAACACTGGCAGCATCCAGTGTCTTACTCACAGTTTTCTCACCTAACTCTTAGTTATATGTCATTTCTTTGGTCCGTGTAAAAAATTTTACAGGGATGTCATGTGTGGAACTATTTCTAGGTTGAGCACATTTCTTCAAAATGTTGACCTATTCCTTTAAACTGCTGTCCCGGCTGATATAGCTATATAAATTCAAACACCTACAGTATAAAGATGGGTGGCAAATTCCAACATTAAATGTAATAGTGAGGTGTTGGGTCATCACAATCCTCCAGAGAGGCCTCAATGCACGTTAGTGGAGATTCTACAGGTCTCTGGAACTGTACTAGGATGAACACCAGTCTTTTCCAGTTTCCATCATTTGGTCTTTTGATGATGGTGGGGAGCGCTGTCTAACAAACAGCTGTTAAACAGGGCTGAGAGCTGATGACTGCGAAGGCATCGCCATATTACGCCACATAATATTCATACTCGAACCATTCGGTGGCCCTTTTGGATGAGGGCAGCTTTTCTTTTAAATCTTTTCCTCTTGACATCTTGATCTTAAATTAAGGTCAACTGGGCTTATTTGTGTCTTGCACTGTGTAGAACCACCTGCCACTGTTATGTTTCTTCACTCATTCAGGTTTTTCCTTTAATTCCTCATCCACTGACCATTTGTGAGATGAACTTTAAATGAAGTCGTATTTCTTGGCAGAGTTTTATTCCCTCCTGTGACTTTGAGGTGACTGACAGTGGTGTAATACCATTTGCACATTAATCTGATAACTCTCAACCCTGTGCAATAAAAGAACAATTAAAAGAGAGACTATAATAAAACCAAATGAATACATTTTGTAATGGATTATATAGCTCAGCCACTTCTAATGTCTGTGGAGGTCAACGGAGGGTTTCTTATTTTTTGATATGATGTAAAGAAAAACACTCAGTTTTTAAAACTCTGCTGACTGTGAGGGGACTAACTGAGGACTGGAAAGGAGACAAGTATGATTCACAGAAATCTAGAGATAAGTTGCCTTTGGTAATTTGCGAGCCGCTATGGCTAAACTCAAATTGTTGTTCTTAGAACTTTATTAAGCTGCTGGCTAGACAGTGATGTGCTTGAAGCTCAGCTGGAAAACAGCAATGGTATCCTGAGAGGCTTTTGGTCACAGCTGTGACATAAATGTCTGGATGTCTGTGCTTGTAGAAAATCACACTGTGTACTGTATGTGTGGACTACTTGGCTGTGGGTGTATAATAGTGCTATTAGCAACCGGTAGCCTCGTAATTCTTTAAGCCTATGATTAGGCCTTCATTTGTACTGTAATGGTTTTGGTCGGTGATTACTGGCTGGAAACCTGCCATCCTGGATCTCCCTATATGATAAGAGATATCACTGGTGGGATCTGAAAGTGAAAGAGAGAACTAGAGAATGAAGACATGCTCAAGGCAGAGACAAATAGTTAGTTTTTTTACTGTCTCCATCTGTCGTTTTCCCTCCCTCTGTTCTATCATCCCTCCCTCTTTCCATTTCCCCTTCTTTCTTACGGTAATGCTCCATTGATCTATGCTGGGAAAAGATATTGCTAATTCTCTGAACCCTGCTCAGCCTCTCCGCTGCCTTAGGCTGATTGCACTTGTTCATCCCTAATGTTCCTTTTTTCTCTCTCTGAGCTTTCGCTCTGCTTCCCTCAGCTCTAACCGCTGTCCCAACTGGACACATTTTACCCTTTAGCCTTCTGGTGCTGCAGGGTCCCTGCTGGCTAATGGCGAGGCAGATTCCTCTCTGCAGCAAGTGCTGCTAATGATGACAGCTCTAGAGTACAAGTGAACTGAGTTAGTAAAAGTGATGAGCAGCACTCCTGGCAGTGCCAAGGCATTTGGAAGTTGTAGAGAGAACTTCTGCAGCAGTTTCACTTGAGGAATGATCAACCACAGACAAATTGAATTTAACGATGACTCAAATTCAGTGTTTTTTCCATCCTCCCCTTCATTCATAGCCGAGCACTCTCAACCAGGGAATCATGAGTTGATAAATATCGACTGAGGTCTGTGTTCAATTGTGAAGCTCCTCATTAAGTCATAGGTACTTCTCGATTAGAATTTTTCAGCATCAACAAAGCTGGCAGTGATGCAGCAAATAGAGAATAGAGGTTATCAATGCAAGTTAATTTGACACCAGCAACTTGCAAGCAAATGGGAAAACAGCCAATGAGACAATAACTAGAGGGGAGAGGAACAGTAACAACAAAAATAATATACTGCTAAGATAAAAGAAAGGATATAATGAATGTCCACGAGGGAAACTTGTATTTTGAATTCAAGTAGCTTATTAGTTTTCTGTGTATAGTTTTTGCAATTAGTTCTCTCTCTCTCTCTCTCACAAACACACATGCATATAGACACACAGAGCTGTCCTCTTACACATCTCCTGTCCCCTGGACTCTCGCTGCAAAACAAAGATGCTTATTTCTCCCCTAATTCATCATGTTGTGAGGGCAACCTCTGAAGCACAGTGGCCACAATTAAACTAAACCCATTAGAATTGTGCCTGTGGTATTTTCTCCAAGGGAAAAAATTAAAAATGGAACTTAAACCAAGACGCTGGACAGTGTCAGAGGACAGTGTTATCAAATATAATGGAAGTAGCCCAGAAACCCTTGGGTACAGTCTGTTTGTTTTTACTGTTTTGTATTGATATTTGTTTTGAAGAAAAAATGAAACTGTGCACACAAAGCTCTGCAGGTGCCAATAAACCAACATGAAGTGATCTTTCCTGTCCACCAGAAGCATTCAATGGAAGGCACAACATCTATTTTGTGGCATCACTGTAGTAAATCATGACCTGAAAATGTGGATTTTTTTTCACCTGTTGCTGCACCCCAGCTCAATGAAATGCCAGTAAAACTATCTTTTAAGAAGGAAATTCTCTTATTCGCTTGCATTCCAAGAGATAGATGAGAAGATTGATACCATTCTGTGTATTTATGTGCAACTAGTGCTAGCAGCTGGTTAGCTTAGCACTAAGGCTGGAAACAGGGACACGGCTACACTGGCAAGCAAACAAAATGCCTCATAACTTAAGTATTTTCATTTTCTGCGGCTTCATACTTCAACTTTATTACATTTCAGAGGCCAAAATTGTACTAGTTACTTTTCAGAATCAGATTACCTACACAAAATGCAGTTTATTGATCCTTTGCAGGAAACTCATAAGATATACAGCAGTAATTCAAATTACAACATTAGCTGCACCTTTGCCAGCTGCAACATTGAAGTGAGAAAAACAATAATGCATCAATAATTAATAATCAAATAATACAAAATGCATCAATGTAAAATGTGTCATTCTGCATAAAGACTATTTTTACTCCTGGCACTTCAAGTATATTTAGGTACAAATGTTTTTTTACTTTTACTTAAGTTACATTTAAATCTCTGACTTTTACTTAAAATGGAGTATTTTTACTTTGTTGTGTTCCTACTTTTACTTAAGTAAAACAAAATCACACTACTTCTTCCACCACTGATAACTTGTCTGTTCAATCTGTACAAAATCTTTATTGTACTAGTTTGTTAGCTTCAGCTCTTTCCCCCTGCCTCCAGTCTTGGTGCTAAGCTAACTGTTTGCTGGACATACATTTATACTGTATTTACTGTCCAGATATAAAAGTGGCATCCTTCTTCTCAAAGAAAGTTTATTTGTTCTTAAAACAAAACCTTGGATTAAAAACTCACTGTAAGAATAGTTCACGATTTTATTAAGAACAACTCCTAATAATTCCTTCATCATGATCTCGATGCAGCTGAATTTTCAACTCTCCTCTGCTTTTGATATGATTTCCGTGACCTGTTGGGACCTATTGAAGGCCTATTTACATGTCTTTCAAAAGCAGCAAGTTTTCTGAAATGGAGTGTTTACATGCAGTGATCAGTCTGTGGTTGGACCTCATCTTTCTCTTGCCCCCTCCAGAGAAAGACAGAGGTGCCCGTGTGTGGCTGGGTGGTGAGGTCTGAGAATGGTGTTTATGGTCCAGCTGAGGCATGACATTTTAAAAATGCACCATGAAAATCTCTCTGTCTTTCTTCCTCTCTTTTATTTAACATTTCTCAAGAGTACTGTGCTGTATCTTCCTATCTTCCCCTCCCACCTCCACCTGTTTTTTTTTTGGCACCTCAAAATGTAAATTTCCACTGCTTTCAATACAAGCGAGGTGTCAATCACCATTTTTGTTTTCCTTACTTGTTCTTTATCTAGCCTCTCCAGATATGTGAACCTGGGGAATCAGGAACTATGTATGTGTGCATCTTTTGGCTACAGTCTGGTTCTGCTCTCTTTTCCCCCAACCAAACGAAACTCTGATTGGCTCAAGGGCTGTTTCCTGTGTGCCAGTCACTTATCTGCCTTAATTAACAACTAATCTGTCAGTTGTCAGCTTCTGAGGCGGGAGCTGGAGTGACTTCAATCTCCCGCTCTTCTCTGTACTTCTTCCCAAGAGCTTTTGGGTCCCTGTAGAAAAACAACCCCAAACTAGCCTACCCCTCTCAAACCAGACAACACCAGCATCAAATACCTGGCTTTATCCTGCTTCCACATCCAACAGACGTCAGCCACCCACAGGAAATTGAAAACTGGAGCTGGAGAGAGTGACAAGGCGCTGTAATTTTTTGCTAACGTAAAAGAAAAAAACAGAAAATGCAGGACAAGTCACTCCTGTCAGGATGAAGTGGTTGATAGACAGCAGGGGAGGAATGCAATGAATTTTTCTCTGATTTAATGAAGGGGGGGACGGAGGGATATTGATGTCAGCGGTTGCGTCTCTGTCTTTAATAGAGCTGTCACTAGTCTGTATTTAACCTCTTCCTTATGTTACACGAGATTGGCAGTCTACACGTCAGCCGAAATCTGAATCCTTGACTTTCCTGTTTCTCTTCCCCATGTTGCTTTCAATGGTTTTTGCACAAAAGAAGTGTAACTGATGTGTGTTGCCTTAAAGGTTATTCTTTTTCAGCTATTCTGTTTACTGAATGGGGGATGGTGTTTTGCAGGCTAAATGAAGGCGCCATGCTGTGTCTACATGGTGCTTTCAGACAGCAATAGACCCAGTGTTGGTTCAGTCTGTGCTCAGTTGCTCTTCCATTATAAGCCTTTAAAAAGCCAGCAGAATGGGTGCACTTATATTCTTTTGTTTCAAGTAAGTTGCCAACTAACGATTATTTTCAGCATTGATCAGTTGACTGATTGGTCCATAAAATGTCATAAGACTGCTGTCGGGGCCAAAAGATGCTAAATCGCTCTCTAGAGCTGAGGAGGACCTGCAGAACTGGTGATATTTTTTTCCAGTTGTTACTACTAAACTATATAAGCCAATAATGTGCTCACATGACAGATTTAAACTGGCGACCCAAGGGGCATTGTACAAAACCTGCCACAGACTGACACTAGTTCTGATTTGAGGAGGTCATATTCAAAGTAAAGCGTTGCCTTTTTGTGTTTTCAGTACAAAGTTTATCTGCAGCAGCCAGGTTGTGAGTTCACTTAATGCAGTTGCATCCTTTTAAAAATTCTTCAGTTGACCCCAATAGCTCCAATATGTCATTCTAATTAAATGCAATGTGTCGTTTTGAATGTGCTCAGTGAGGAGCAGTATAAAGACTTTTGTAGTGCAGCCACACATGCTGCACAAATCTTGTTGTTTAATTACTGGATATCACTTCCCCCGGGGTCCCGTTGCCACTCCCTTAACTCCTCACTCTGCTTCTTTCATTCCCTCCTCCTCAGGCCTGTCCTTGATATTCTCTCCTCACAACCAAACAGCCTTACTTGCTTCCTCTGTGCGTCTTTGAAACCTCACCACTGTGCCTCGTTGCTCCTCTGCAGTACCTCTGTTTCCCATCTCGTCCCCTCCCTTCATGCCTGTCTCCTCCTCCGTGTTATCTGAGGTGGCTGCTGGCTCATCTGTAGCCCAATTAGGCATAAACAAACATTTGGACATTTCCCTGCTGATCCTCTCCCCTGTTGCTCTATTCTTTTCCTTTCTGTTTTTCCTCCTTGCACAAGGGCAACACAAGTGTTTCTTTGTGTTTTCAATGACCCTGGGTGTCTGAACGAAAGACAGAAAGAACAATATATAAATACAATTTGACAGTTCAAAGACAGAGGGAGAATTAGGTGGAACAAGGGAACACATGCGTCCTTACACAGGAAGAGAGAGAAGGATTAAAGTAGGAGAGAGAGGGATTAAAAGGGGGGGAAGAGATTTATCAGCAGAAACAGGAGCAGATGGCAACTGATGCTGTATGTTTTTTATTTGTATGAGTTGTTTTATACACCACTTCTTTGAGTTTCACACAGATAAACATTCTGTGAGTGTTTCCAAGTGGCATTGTACTTACCTTATGTCACTTTTTATTTTTCTTGTCAGCAAATTTCATGAAAAGACCAAAACCAGCAATATGTTCATCTACAGTAGTCTGTCTTTCCAACTTTTGACAGCTTGTGTGTGTGTGTCCAACTGGCTCCAAACAAGCTGAACACCCCAAAGATCTTAAACAGACGTATAAACAAATGTATAGCTTCATTAAAAAATAAAGTAATTGGTCAAAGAGCAGTGTGCTGTAGTTTTTAGCAAACAGGCATAAATAGCGCATTTGCTGCGAGCTATTTTCAGCTGCAGATGAATATATATTTAGTGCACTTACAGTATTTATGGCAACAAGGCTGTGTATGTAGGGCTCAAGGCATTCTGAGCTTTGTCAGATATAAAGGTAATCCTGTATCTATAGTAAAATACAAAGTGGTGTGCTCCTGAGGTTGCTGCTGTTCAGTTTGTTCAATGCTTTACGCAGCAGAAATGGAAGTCCATTCACCTTTATTGTATTGAGGTGGAGGCAGACATCTCTGGGATGGACATCAGACCACTCCTGTGTCTCACTCTTTGACAGTGAGGATACAGACCCACACAAAGGGGTTGTGGGGTATGTGGATGTAAAGAGGCTGCTCTGAATTCAAAGCATGGCCAAGCTAAGGCTGCACTCAGCTGGGAAGAACAGAGGTAAACAGAGAAACAGCGGCTGTGTGTGCGTGTGTGTTCATGCTATAGATATAAGCACCAGGAAGTTATTGGACAAAGCTGCTGCAGTTTCACTTCACCTTGATCCAAAGAAAGACACAACAGGTCGGGGCAGAAAGAGGTAGAGAAAGTCGGAGGAGGTAGTCAGTGGAATCATCGCTGCTTTGTTTGTGTATCATCTGAGAGTGGTTTGTAAAGTCTGGTGATTCGGCTGCGTGTGCGTTGCTGTAGTTTAGGTAGTTTCACAGCAGTGAACCGAGGCTGAGAAACTGAATTACGTTATTTAGATGTATGTAGGCTTGTGTGTCATTGTGTTTGCATTTATATTGATGCAGAAACACAGTACTCCCAAACCCCCTTTCTCTTTGACATGCTGTGAAGATGATTGTACTGGAAGATGCTCTCTCAGCTCCATGTCTAATTATCTTTATGCCTTATTTTGTGTGTTTGTATAGTGCATGTGTGTGGGCTTGGCTGTGCATTGTGGCTTTCGCCAATGCTAAAAAGAGGGCAAATATTTTAAAATGAATGTGAAATATTTAAAGAAGACTGAGATCTTGCTGCAGAAGGTGGAAGATGGAGGATTCAGTAGAAAAGGAGCTGTGATGAGTGTGTGATCCTCTGGGTTCAGAGGGAGAGAAATGGGGGGGGGGGGTCATTTTTATGGGATGTTGATGTGAATCTTAAAGGGACCAGGGAGCTTTTAAAATGAATGTGAAATATTTAAAGAAGACTGAGATCTTGCTGCAGAAGGTGGAAGATGGAGGATTCAGTAGAAAAGGAGCTGTGATGAGTGTGTGATCCTCTGGGTTCAGAGGGAGAGAAATGGGGGGGGGGTGTCATTTTTATGGGATGTTGATGTGAATCTTAAAGGGTACAGAGAGTCACAGATGAAAGCTGTTGTGTTATCTGTGTGGGTGTATGTGTGTGTATCGGTGTAAAAGGGTCTTAAATATAAACCTGGTGGCTTCATGTTATAATGCTAAAACGGGCATCTTCACTTCTTGATGATCTGGAAAGGATGGATATAAGGAAAACCAGAGTAGCACTAGTTAGGTTGACACGCTGTGCACAGTTGTGGTTGCTAATTTATGAATGATTGTTTAGGTAAGGGGTTTAGTCACAGAAAGTACAGATTTAATCTTGACTTTGAGAATCTGTCATACTCTAAACTATCGCGATAGAAAAATGTCTCGATACTGTCGTACGACTGTGACGGCCTCTGCTAGGAAAATGTGTGTGGTTATTTTGGTAGTATATGATGTAACTTTAACAGATGCTGTCAAATTTTAGAGCTGGTGTGTGGTAGCATTTCAGTTTTCCTGATTCAAGAAAGTACACATGCGGACAGGAAAATGACAAACGCAAAACAATTTGGATTACTGCCAAATGAAAGCAATACTAGTTCAATTTAGGACTCAGACAGTCCTGGCTATGTCTCGAAGAAGCAGCCAGGACATGGCTGTACCGTGCCACTTAGTAAACACCCTTAAGTCTTTTTCTCTTGAAAAAGCAGACCAGGATATTTAAAAAAACACTGCCTGTAAAGCACAAATCTCACCTTTATGTAGCTTGTCCTGTGTATTTTAGTATTGTCTTCTCTCATTATGGTGCACCAAGCAGAAATTACCCACATCAACTAGTTCAGTGACACAGCACCCAGTCAGCACAGCCACCAAACAGGAAAAGTGAAACCTGCCTAGGTCGTACTAAAATACTGAAGCTCCACTGTGAGTGTGACTTGTTTTGTTTACGAGATCCAGCTGCTGCAATAATACATTATTATATTTATTTCATGAAAGGACTGCTACTGACTTTTGTGCCAATGACCAATTCATTTTGCAATTCATGCCAATTTTTTTGCACATGCTTAGGTCATGGCTGGCTTCTTTTAATATCATGATAGATAGCATATTGTGGACATTTTTTATCGTGGCAGTATCGTGCCGTGAGTTTTTGGTATCGTTACATTTCTACTCTTAAAAACAAGGTTCACTGCCTTAGTCGATCCCAGCTTTCACCATACTACACAGGCTTTTTCAGTGCCACCACCTTAAGGAGTTGAGATCTTGTTCCCATATTCAGATTACAGTAGGTTCTGTGCTTCTGGGTCAGGCTTTCTGTGTTAAATTAAGTGATTGATAGATTGTGATGTAGTCTACACAGTATCAATCAATCACAAGTTCCATTTACTGAAGAACACTGTGGGATACGTTCAGAAGCCCTGGGAATAACCAAGTAAATGAACCATGTGTGTGGAATATTTTACCACAGTTAATTACTGCCATCTCCTAACGGGTTGACAGTGTTCAAATAAAGTCAGGCCAAACGAGAGACGCAATTAGAAACACAGAAGAGATTTTAAACAAACCTTCAGGTCAGACACATTTGTTTGTATGAGAAAATGAAGATAACTATTATAATTGTTTCCAAAACTGTTTCCATCACAGTTTAAAATGTTCTACTCAGACATATGACCTACAGTACACTGCTCAGTGCAGCACTAGTATAATGACAGAGTATTATTGACATCTGTGTGCTCACATTTGCTTTGTGCTAAAGCTGTTTAGACAGTCTGGATAAACATGTCTACAACCCGCTGTTTATAATTTTTTTGTCTTCAGTTTAGAGTTGCCCCCCGCCTCCCAGATCTCAGCAGTTAACTTGAATTATGAGTACATGGCGTAATTCATAGATGACCAAAACTACAAAAACAAGACACATGCTGAAATAATACCCGTCTGTGTGTGTGGTCCTATATATGTGTATGTCGAGACTGCACCGAATGCGATCCTAAGGTCGCAGCTGAAATGTTGGCATCAGACGGAGAGAGATGTTTGTGTTGATGGTGATGTGAAGAAGGCAGTGTTAATGTGCTAATTGCAGTTAGTGTGTGTTTGTGGAGGTGCAAGTGTGAGGTCTGTCAATAGAGGGATCACGCTGAGCGACGTTTTATCCTTAGCATTACTCACTGAGACATGTGCCATATATTAACAGCGGCAAAGCAGTGGGGTTCAGTCACTCTGTAGGGCCTCCTGTTGTCACCGGTGTATTTACTCATTAATCACATGCCCGCTATGAATTCATTATGCACTTCAAACCTCGTGCCTGCAACACAATACTGCATTTAGGAAAACAGCTAATAAGACAGGCAGGCAAAAACTGACACACACAGAGAGACAGACATAGGCAGACAGATGATTACACACACCAAAATACTGTTAGTTTAGCTTGGCAGAAAGACTTGGAGAGAGCCAGCTACTGTAGCCTGAGGTAATAAAATCCACCTACCTAGCTAGTCAACTGCTCACTATAGCTTCATATTTAAAGCACAGACTTGAGAGTGGGATCAGTATTGTCGTTTAGCACCGGGCAAGAAAGGGAATTAGCACATCTCCCAGAATTTCAGTCTTTGAAATCATCCATGACTTTGTCCTTCCCATAAAGTGACCCCAGTATGGAGTGCCGTAGGGATCGTGTGTTTTGTAGCCCAGCCTGGAAGGTAGCATCACCCTGGTTCCCTTGACAAAAAAAACCAATGGGATTTTTTTTTTAAATAGGCCTTTGGATTATTGTGGTTTATGAAACTTATATGTTTTCTTCAGCAAGATAATCTTCACAGGTAAACACGTCTTTTATGATTTTTGAAGCCCAAATAGAGTCAGCAGAAGTTAAAAGCTATTGTTAGGCTATAAACAAACTACATCACTGTCTCATGACTTTAACGTCACCACCACGGCTTCCAGCTTGTAATTTGATTTATAGCTCTTACCTCTTCTACAAAGTCCTTTCGTCTTAATGTGACCTGATCTAACCAGTGATCATGGTTGTGTCAGTTAGAAGAGTTTAAAAATAATGAGGCTGTAAAGACGGGCTGGTGAGCAGATGAGTCCGCATGTTCAACGTGATGATGTGTAAAATCCCAGCCATCCTCTGTATTCTCATTTAGCCATTTTATTCCAAAATGTAAAAATGTGTTGACCTTGTGTTAACTGCAGACCTTATATCAGGACCCATTCAAAATGCCCACTGAATTTATGGCAAGAAAATGGAAGTGCAAATATTCTAACACTGTTCCAGTTTTAGGACTCACTCCTACGACACTCTGTATCTACAGTCAACATAAAATTGCTTTGCCTGTTGTGAGAAAACTAAAGTGTTCCTTAATCGCTTGGTACTAAGCAGTAGAGCTGTTTAACCACATTATTTTTCCAAGTTGAAATGACTATCTGTGCTCTGCACCCTCTCTGTGCTGTTTCAGCACATAATGACATGATTGGTGTGTGTGTGTGTGTGTGCGTGTGTGTGTGTGTGTGTGCGTGTGTGTGTGTGTGTGTGCGTGTGTGTGTGTGTGTGTGCGTGTGTGTGTGTGTGTGTGGACTAGCAGCGGCTGGCACGGAGCCCCGCTCGGTGAGATGCTGTCAATCGTGCAGAGGTCAGCTAAACTAGAAATGAACGGGGGCGTCTTTGCTGCCGAGGGTCATCTGGCTTACTGATTAGTTTCAGTCGTTGAGATTTTGAGAAAATCTGCTGACTTCACAGCAACAACGGCCAATTAATTACTGGTACAAGTTATTTTTTGAAGCAAATGAATTGTCTGTGTACACTGTTCCGCTCATTAGATCTTTTTACCGCTGTGTGAACCTGCATTTGTCACAAAAGCCGTCACCGCTGCCACTATTGCAAACTGCTGTGAGCCCAGCAGTCAGAGCCCCCTACATAACAAATCCTCATTTAACCATGCTGCTATATCATCAAGCTATCAAACAGACCTGCAGAAATTGCTTACATTAAAAAATAAAAACTTAACTATTATAAAAGAAGCCGAGCAGAAAGAGATCACATGCTGTGTGGTCAACAGCTGGCGCTTCTGGAAAACACTGATAATGTATTCTGTTAGCGGTTGCCTTTAACCGCCTTTCCTGACAGGAATACAGCTGTAGGACGAGTTCTGCATTTCCAACTATTGTTCTGCTCAAGTGAAAAGCCATCCTGCGAAAGAAGAGTTGTAACAGTAAAACAAGCATAACAGTCATTACACTGTTAATGGATGGGGACTGTAAAATGAGCACACATCCCTGTAAAATTACCCCAAATACTGTAATAGAATCAGCAGAGTAGCTCTCCTGTGATGGTGTAATCAAGCCTTTTTTTGTAGTTCCAAATTGTGGCAGCATTGTCAGAGATCACAGGAATAATATGACGCAGGTTAATCTTCTTTCACAATGGATGTTTTTTCCTCTCTCTGTCTCTCTAGGTAGGGGTTATGTAGAGCTGGTGTTGTTGTTTGTTGTTTAGCTTGTATACCGGCAACCATCAAGCCTGCCAGCCAGCAGTGTCTCGGTGGAATGTTCTGGAGAGTCTCTGGAGCGAGGCCAGCTCCTTCACACTGCACCCACTGTCTCCCATCTCGCTGCACTGAGAGCTACACAGGCTAAGGATGGCACGGCCAATAAGGAAGCCTGAGAGTGTGTGTGTGTGAGAGGGTGTAGGTCTCCTGGAGTGTCCACGCTTGTTTAACCTTTCAAAAACCACTGGTCATAAAGTAGTGTGTACTTGCTATGCGTGTGTGTACCTGTAGGATGTGTTCACCAGTGGAGGAAGCATTCTGATCCTGTACTTAAGTAAAAGTAGCAGTACTCCATTACTACTGTTAAAAGGCTCCATTTACAAGTAACGCCTGCGTTGAAATTGCTACTTAAGTACCTCAATTTTATTAGCAAAATGAACTTTAACTATTTAGTGCAGAAAGGTGTATATTGCAATATGGTATCAGATAATTATTTCTGATGTATTATAGATGTATTCATTTTAGTATATAGAGGAGCTTATAAAATGTCATATATTTTCCGCAGAAATGCAGTGAAGTAGAAGCATAAAGCGTCAAATCTCTGCATACTGTTTTGGGAGCCGCAGAGGAAGAGGAGGGATAGGTGTAGTAGTTTGAGTCGGATTGTGGAATTAAATTTGATTAATGGTTCTTCTATGTAGGAGCACTCTTGCATGTATTGAGAGAGTGTTTGTTAGAGAGAACTGTATGCATAGAGACTGTTGTTTTTGGAAACCTGTGAAATCCTGAACATTCAGTAGGGGTGGTCTGAGCGTGCAGTGGCAGAGAGCTGATGGTCTGCATGAAGATTTGAGTGCAGGTGAAAACATTGGCCTGTGGTTTGGAGGCACAAATCATAATGCTGACAATTTTATTTCAGAAGCCACGTCTTGTGTTGCCCTGCCAGTGGGGAGAAATATTTATTTTACAGTTACACGGCTATTTACAGCTTATCCGTGCCAGAGACCAGCCTCATGAGCGCTTATCAACATGTCTCAAAAGCAGAATATGCTGTTAATTTGCAAACTCATACACTTAAAATAAATTTTGGTCCAAAATATACTTGGCCATACATCAACATCTCTAAAATGTAGCCAATCCAGGCATTAAATGTTTACTAGGGTCACAGAACCTTAAGCTAATCTTAAAACATTGTTCATTTAACTTTTGTATAAGTTTGTATATGACACAACGCACTGCAAACGGAATAGAAACCCATGTTGCTACAACTCTCAAAGCTCCTGAGGTGGAAATGAGAGCATATGGTTGTGTTGCCACCAGGCTATATGTCCGGGGAGCTGACCTTTTGCTCTCTTCGAGGAGACAGCATGCTCGTAGTAAGCGCCAGAGGCAGAGCTGCAAAGCTGTAACCTTTACTGTTTGTCAGCAATGAGAGTTTCTGAGGAAGAAGTCCATCATAAAACTAAATTACTACTTTATTGTAGTTCTGTTTATTAAAGGTTTAAGGACAGACACATGCAGAAGGTAATAGAAGCCTAAGTTGAAAGTGATGTGACTGGAAAGAGCATAAAAATCAGAAACTTCCATGTGTTATGTGAGTAGAAGGATTAGGGACTGTGTCAAAATTATTGGCGGTAGGTGGCTTTAGAAAAAAGTTTCCAAGCTTTTTGTTTGTGATCCATTAAAGCCAGCCAAAATGTGATTGATTGAGCAATTTTAGAGCTCAAAAATGGTCAAATTTAAGGCTTAAAACATTGGGAAACCGCTGGACTTGTCCAAAGGTAATGCAGTCTGTCTACAAGTACATCTAAAGCTCTATTAGTAACTGCACTGGTTCTTGGCTAGGGGCCTGCAGTCGTGTTGATGTGAGGTTGCCAGGCAGCCTGTGAAGACTTTGAGACGTCACCGCTCCCAGGCAAGAAGTGGTCTGGTGCAAAATGTCTTGTAAAACCACAATTTGGCATTTTTGCCTTAAGACAGAACCAGGCTTGTTGATTTACTGCTCCAGTCTTCATGCTAAGCTAAGCTAAGCTAAGCTAACTGTCTCCAGGCTCCAGCTTTCAGAATAGTATCTATCTTGTTAAAATAGCTGCTGTCATCACTTAATTTTCTCAGTTACCCAACATGCACATATTCCCACAGGTCTGATGGGAATTCCACAGACGTGCCCAACATACTAGAAATGCCATCCAGAGAAAAGTGTGTGTCTGTCTGTGTGTCTGTGTGTGTGTGTGTGTGTGTGTGTGTGTATGCAGGCTGGTGATATATGGGTCCTCATAAACCAAGTGAGCTCACAAAGTCGTCGGGTTTAATTGGGGTCAGATTCTTTGTGTTTACTTCATAAGGCGTTTACTTTATAGATGTTATCGCTTGTTATAAATATCTTGGTGTGTGCCTTGATGGATGTCTTTTTTCAACAACATATTGAAGGAACTGAGACATTAGGGTTTTATATCAGACAGGCTTGTTTTTCTTGCACAGCAAGGCTGGTTGCTTCTTACCAGCTCTGTTTATCACAGTGCATTAAGATTTTTCACCAACTTAAAACTGTGTGTACCTGGAAGCAGTAAAACTAAGTGAGCGTGAATGCCATTAGAGACATGCACATACCTATCACTGTTGCCCTCCAGCACACACACACACACTGATATGACCTCTTGTGTCTGCTGTTTATCTGAGCAATCTGTGTTTACACAGATTTCACACACACAGCCTCCGTATACATGTACACACATTACAAGGGTTTCACTTCTCATGAACAACTGCATTTTGTAGCAATAAGCGCACGTGAAGATAAACCGCACCCTTTCCAGATTAGCTGCATCACCGAACATATAGCACTTACTGATTATCATCTGTTCCCATTCCAGAGTCAGAACCCCCATAAGGGGTCAGAAGATAAGTCAGCGTGGTCACGAAACACATACCAGGATAGGAAAGCAAAATGCTGAGGGGAAAAAATGTATTTATTTTTTAGACTGTTCTTCTAATCTTGGCTGAATTATTCACTATTTTAAATCTTCAAGCCTCTGAAAATTATGGTTCCTACACACCACACACACATGTATACCCTGAATACACATGTCCACAGCAGCAATCGGAGTAAGCGAAAATCCTGCTGGTCAGCGAGTTCCTCTTCTCACACTATCAGCTGTTCCCGTTCTCCTGAGGACCACAGGTAACCACCTAACAAGCTGCTGTCTCTGTCTGAAAACACACATACAGTAGGTATGCACACAGGCACTGACCCATAATCACACGCGCACACCATTTATTTCTGTCCATTTGTGTTCTGCTTAATGCTGCAACAGTGTGAAATACACTGAACACTGTCAAAGGCTAAAATTAAAAGAACCAGTGAATGCCTGTCACAATTCAGGTAAATGACAAAATGCAGAAACGTAGGCAGTGCCGGTTGACTTGAAGGCTTCACTTCGCTGCCAGTGAGCAGGCTTACAACTTAGTGGCTGTCAGAATTAGGGACATAACTGCAGAGGCAAAGAGGCAGGAAGGCAGGTGATGAGGATTCAAGATTTAGAGAGTCAGGATTAAGGATTCGGTATGCAACGCTATGGCAACTTCAGTGGGGGTAGGAAAGTGGTGGGTGTGCAGTATGTACCGTAGACAGGCTTGTTTTGGAAAAGTGGTTTATTTACTGGCAGTGTCCTTGCAAAGTCATAGTTCTGATATATCACGTCATGTATGACGATTTTTAATTAACTGCAGTAATGATGTACTATATTACTAAGATACTATGTAATACTGTACATTATGTAGTCTATAGAAATAGTATGTATGGATGCAGTGATCTGGAATGTTTCATAAAAAATACCGGGCCTAGGAGAAAAATGAGTCTGAGGTTGAATTTGAAGGAAGTGGCCTTCATATACATTAGATATGTTTGTTTCTATAGATTTAGATTAAATATAGCAGTGTACATGAGTTGGTCATTTTCAGATCTGTCTCCTATGGTGCTTTATTTTTTCTGCTTGTTTGGAGAGTTTCTGGACAAATAAGATTTCTAGAGAGAGTAGAGCAGTATTATGTGTTGTTTCTTTCTTAGATTTGTGACCAAAACATGTTTCTCTCTTCCAATAAGAAGACAATCATGTATCCGGTACATACAAAAATAGACTGAGGGTTATTTTCTGGCAGCAGCCTTTATTTTCACTGCTGTTACAAATAATTAAAAGCTGCCACACTTGGTCTGTATACATATGTACACAATAGAAAGGCATTTTCCTCTAAACTGTAACTCTGTATTTGTGACCTAAATAAACACCCACGGGACTTTGTTTGGGATGTATTACTGCTGTGCTTAGCACATGAAGAACTGTTTGAAATACAAACTGCTGGGAGCTGCAAGGCCTGTGCCACAAAGACAAATATAGTCTGCCACACTAGAGAGGAAAAGAAAGACCTGGTCGCCTCACACTGAGGTTTTTTTATGTAGATTACTAATCAGGGGCTGACAATGCTGCGATGGCTTGTTGTTTTCACCCTGCAGTCGCGTCTAGCTCACTAATCTGTGAGATCTCGACACATGCTGCATCACTCACTACACCAGCTCGTACTGTACAGGTAGAGACAAACAAGTGTGAGCTCTCTCTCTCACACACACACACACACACACACACACAGATATGCAGATGCACCATTCTCTTCGCCCACGCTTATGCCTTTTCATGTGCGACTCCCCAGAGTGGTGTCAGGGCCTTGACTGATGAAAACACAGCAGTGGTGGCTGTGTCAATGCCATAAAACAAAAGGCTGCAGTGTAGATGAGCTGCCAGCCGCACCTCCAGTGATGGATTTCACCGCTAGCAAATTTGATGCTGAAAACAGACCATTTAGTCTCCCTACCGCTCTTTCTTCTTCTCTGCCTGCTCTCTTGATCCCTTCCACTTCTATCTTGTTTTCTTGCTTTTGTCTTTAGCATTTTTCCATCAATTTGTTGCTATGCTGTGATTTTTCTCTATACTGTATGTCCCGTCTTCACACCTTTCTTTACAGCTTGCTGTGCCCTTCAGCCATCTTCAAAGTAGGGTGAGTCATGTTTACAACCCTTGCAAAGGAATATCTGCTCTCTGCCCATCCCACACTGTCTTCACTGTTGTTGGTCCCCTCTGCTCCACTTGTCTGCACACGTCTGCAGCGAACTTGCCTCAGACTGTCTTTTGTCCATATCGTTTACAGGTGAGAGGGTCAATGCCAGCTCCAATATCTCTAAACCCTCTCTAAAGTAAGGGCTGTGTGTAGCTAGCAAATATCTTCCACAAGTGAAAACTGTCAGGCTGAAAATAGATTTTTACTTTGTTTCACCAGAAATATGTTTCTTGTGTGGCTGTAATCTATTTTAGCTGGGGAAGGAGTCATTACAGACTGTTGTTTTCTGCTTGCTTCACGCGTGAGCCTTAGTGAGACAAATTGCTTATTAATAACAGTCTACGTCAGCAGATCTGTGTTAAGCCAGGCTGGATCATGACTCAGTTATTTCATGTTGCTAGGTGCAGGATGCAGCTCACCAAAATGTGCAAAATCCCATGCGACTATTAATAGAAGACGAAATATCACGGAGATAGATTATGTTCACCCCAGGGAGTCTCAGCAGATACTTTTCCTCAAGGATGTTCAAAATACCATTGAACCATGCATAACAATCTACCCCCGGCAATAATCTGGGTTAATATTATGCAGTTACAGTGCACATGCTTTGGTGTTTTGCAACCAGAGGATCATGGACGATGAGTATGAAAACAGTAGCAAAGTATTCATCAATGCTAAATCCTTTACACGTGTACAATCGGATGCAAAACTTCCTCTTTTTAATGCCAACAGTTTTACAGACTGAACTCATGGTGGACAACATTAAAATGAAAAAATAAATAAATGACAAAACAATAAATCTGACGGCTGCACTTTAAACTTACTATAATCACTTTTTTATATTAAGAATAGATCAATTGAGTAATTGAATGTGAAAAGTGTCACTTACAGTGACAATCAAATCAATTTTAATCCAACTCTGCCATTCACCTCAGCTCTGTGAAGCATTTTAGCATCTTTCAACTCATTATCTTGTTTGTCAGGTACTTGACTTCACAGTTTTGGTTGCTTCTCTTGCTCTCGTTTGAGTTGTTTTCAGCAAATGTCTGAAAAAATATTTTCGTCAGCTTTGCCAGTACAGCTTTATCTGAGATTTTTATTTATTTATTTTTGCTGTTGCTGTATGTAAATGTGGCCATGGTGGAGGTGAATCAAAACTGTATAATAGTGAGGCTGAAAAGGTCCATCTAGCTGTGGAAAACTGGAGAGCTGGATGATAACTGTCACAAACAGTGATTCTTTCACATTACAAAATATCAATAAAAATACCGACCAGTTCAGCTTTAAACCTTTATGGGTTCTGTTACTGAAATAATCATTTTACATTTCCAGAAAAAAAAAACAACATCTTTGTAGGATACCCACCAGTGATAACTATTCCTATCTTTAGTTTAGACAAGCCAAGTGGAAGAGTCAAGCCTGCTTTTTTAACTGTGAAGGTTTATGATAAACGGGCAGACTTTATGAATAGAGGCTCTATTTAGAGATGACGCCATCCACTCTTTTATGTTTCGTCATAAAACTTAAGGTCAGTGCCGTCTGAAGTTCAAACCAAGATTCATTCTCTGTCCAGGGTGACTATAAATCTCTTGTGACATAATGTTCATTAAGGTAGAAAATAAGTGGGACTAGTGTTTAACCAGAGTCTGGAAACTTCTGTGGTTGAGTTTTAATGTTACATATGTATTTGAAGGCTGAGAACATATAGTGTCATGGCCTTTCTGTTAACAGAAAAGCTATTAGGGGCTTTGTGAGGGCATGAAAGGAAGGTTTTAAATCTACAGTATTACTGATGGCTACATACAAATGATCCTGTAGTCTTTGTAAACGTTCCCTCTTGTTTGACTTCAAAAGGAGCCACCGCATGACAACCATACCTATTGTAGCCCCACCTGTGTATGGGCGTGTCATCCATTGCTATTAGCACAGCTGCTTGTCTATGTGTGGCAGTATTTGTTCAGAGCTAAAATAGCTTTAATGGCAGTGTGTTGGATACCACGTTCTCAAAAGCGGCTTTGTTGTCACTGATGTAATGTCTGTTGTTCTGTGTGGCTTAAAGGCCCATAGGTGGTCCAGCGATGACAGCGGTGCTGTTGATGGGATTTGTCTGCCTCTGTGCGTCTATATATGCCTGTGGGGCTTTGCCATTAGGAGACTACCCAGTGAGCTGCAAGTAGGCTTGTTTCATCACCAAGACCAAAATCTGATAATTGTCATGCAGGAAGGAAACAAACAAAACATTAGTTGGCACTTTTCCTGTGGTTAAACAATTAAACGCACATCATGACACATGAACGCATAGTGTTTCTTTCAGTCAGACATACACGTGCAGGATCACAAATGGAGAATTTTCCACCACTGGATGTGATCATGGGGGGAGAGAACAGTCATTGATGTGTAAATTCACTATAAATAATTCCTCTCTCGTCTCACCCAACAGGCCGTCGTGACGCTTGTTCATCGCTTCCAGCTTACGTCTGTCTCTCTTTGCCTCTTTCTCCTCCCTCCTATATCCATCTCTCCAAACATCATTACTTATGAAACACAATAATGAAAGACTCATTTTCAGTGTTTTCTCAGGCCCACCGTTATTCGCTCGTCCTCACTCACTTTGCCGTGGGCATAATGGATGAAATATCCAGCTGTAATGGAAAATGAAAGCACAGCTATGTCCTACGCACTCGCGTGGTGTGAAAAACAGGAGAAGTGGAAGACACCTCGCCTTGCTCGGCTCTATATTTATTGGCAAAGAACCCGATTTCAGATCAGTCACGCTGGACTTGCAGCAGACACCTACTGCACATGAGGAGGCAGGCAGGCAAAACAGTGTGAGCTGCTTCTAGTTCGTTCTTTGTCCTCTCAAGAAACACTGATATTTTGGGAAATGTGCTTACTCCCTTTCTTGTCTAGAGTTACACCAGTACTACTCTGTTAAACTAAATACTTAACTAACTCAAGAAAACAAATAAGTATATTTCCCCAAAATGTCAAACTACATATAAACACACATCCCTCTATGGAGCAGTGACTCAGGATTAGCCAATAATTAATGATGTTTTGATCGTGGTTGATCCGATTCACTGGCACGAACAAAGGGATCCAAAAATCTGTTGACATGCAGTGAGATTGTGGGTTTTGGGGCCCAGACACAGTTGCCAGAATACTAATTCTATCTTGTTGATAAGTTGGGAGATTTGTTCTGCAGTGCATCGTCTTCAGGCTGTTCCACAACACTGTCTTGGCACACATCATTTACCAACTTGATCAAAGCACTTGATGAAGAATGGCGTTATTTCCCTTTTATGCTGCCCTTATCTTTTGATCCTTTACTTTCACTCTAATCTTAACCCCACAGATGCCTACAGTGCTTCAAATCAAACCCATCTATGTCCACTGTCCTTGGTTTGCATTTTCTTTCAGCCTTTTTCCGGCTCCTCGGGTCTCTCAGCAACTATGCTGAGATCTCTTTTTCTGTCCCTCTCCTCCTTGTCTCCATCTTGTCATACAGAGGCAAGTGGGCCACTGACTTCATGGTCACATTCCTGTGCTGCTGTGCTTTTAGCCTAATGGAAAGACAGCTGCGCTCACATTTCTATATATAACTAACAATCCTACATGATGAGGTTTGCCACACACTCTCTGTGACTACAACACACAGCTGACCACTGTGTTAATGCCAAAAGAATAAGCGTGCATGCATGTGTGCTTGGTTTGCAGAACGAATGCCTACATTTTAATCTGCTTGTGTATTCATTTGTCAGAGGCTCTTTGCTAAAGGTCTGATCTGTTTGGCTCCTTTTTAATCGTTCTTTGCTCAACACAAAAAACATGGGTTTATGCAAAATGAAAGCTACATTAAATAGATTTAGTGAAAAGCACTTTGATAAGCATGTCTGGATCTACTTAAAATACAGTATTTAATGTAGCCTTAATCTTCATAAACCACAGTCTTGTTATTAAATGAATGCAGGACAAATTTGTGGTTAAAAAAAAACCTTTTGTGTGTCAGCAGTTCAGTTTCAGCAGATCATCCACTTTAGTTTCAAGGGGAAATGGTTGAAAATGGTGACAAAGTTCTGTCATTTCTGCAACGTTTTTGTGCTTGAATTCATTCTATTACAAGCCTTGAAAGTAAAGAATCTTGTTTTATTTACATGCATATTTCTGTAGCTCTGTATGTGTGTGTATTTTTGTACAAATGCTGGACTAAGGTATAAGTAACAGTATTAAGAGATCAGAATGGGGTTGTATCCATTCAGATTAGAAAGCTTAGTCCTCCAGCCTCTGTATAATTCACAAGAGACAGAGGGAAAGAAACGGATAAAGAGACAAAGAGGCGAGTGAGTGTGCATGGAGAAACCAGGGCACAGAAACACACAGCAGAGGAGGGGTTGTGCGTAATGACAGGGTGCCCAGTGGTCAGTGTATTTGTGTACATGATGAGGGTGCATGCAGTGGAGCAGTTGAGTCCAGAACCAACAACAGATAATATATAAAGGAGTCAAATTGGACATGTGGTTTGTTCAACGGAGTTCAGGACCTCTATAATGTCAGCAGGGATAATAAGTAGAGGATGGCAGGAGTGCAGCGCTATGAAGCTTTACATGTAACAAAAAACAAAATCTGCACATATGCAAACAACACACATTTGTAACAATTGTAATTATGTTACAGCTTAAGTGGTTTTGCGAAAACAGGCCCAATTAACTTTGTCATAAGTGTCTTTCAGCCTAGCAACCAGGACTGGGTATCGTTTAAAAAAAACAAAAACAAAAGCATACTGGTTTAAATACATCAAATATCATATACACACCTAAACACCTTTTTGTCATTTGTTAAAATATATAAAATATACTACCACAGCATGTGGAACCGGTCAGGAAAATGTTAGAGGGCAGTGTTTTGTGTGTTTTGTGACAAAAGCTGAGTTGCAACTCTGCAGGTGATGGTGTTTGTGCTGGTAATGTAATTAGTATTAATTTAAGATGTGAAGCCACCATTAACTGATTAATACTATAGCAGAGTCCCATGGAGCCAGGCTGTTTCATCTTGTTAGAAGCTACATGCAGTGTGCAGATTTCATGTTCTTTGCTAATGAATAATGTGTTTTTGATGCATATCTTTAGGGCCCAGAAGTAGAAAAAAAAAAAACAACAACTTGTAAATCATGTCATATTTCAAAGCAGGTTATAAAAAAATAAGCATTTGTTATTATAACCGCTGAGTTTAATTGTCACTTCAGAGGAAACAACTCAATATAATGTCACACAGGGAAAACAACTGCATCTAAATGCAGAGGGAGAAAAAACCCCTCCTGTTTAGCCAGGCACTCGAGCCCTCAGCAGTAATGACTCCTAGTAACAGTGGAAGACAAAGCTGCATGGCAGAAAATCCATTAGTGAGTCTGCTGCTAGATAGCAAAGAGACATGGAGGAATGGTGGCTTTTGATACCGCGAGGCCGACTGCACTAGAGGCAACAGAAATAACTGCCTTGTCTGTTTTCTTCTGGAGAAGGCTGGCAGTTAGCCCACACGTCTGAACCCCGCTGGAAAAGTAATATCCTCAACACTGTGGTGATGTCAAGGTGTGTGTGTGTGTGTGTGTGTGTGTGTGAGAGAGAGAGAGGGCATGACTGGAGCACGAAGGACAGAGGGAATAAGAGGGTTTAGACACAATTGAACAAAATCAGGGCATTGCAGCAGTGCTGCCTGTCACAGTACCAGAATATCGACAGAAAAACCTGTAGGTTCCAGTTCCCGGCCAACAGTTGTTTTGTGCTGCTTCAGTTTTTCCACTTTTAAAGTCTCCTTTAAGCTTTGAATACAGCAGGGTTAGTTCTAGGGACATATCAATATTTGTAATTTCACAATATCACGATTGACAATTTGCTAAATACAGTTGTGAGACTATCAACGAGGATATTATATAGTTATTTCCCTTATATAACTGTGTGCAGGTCTCAGAATTTGGTTCTGATATAACAGATACTTGTATTATGGGGTCTTCTTTTCCTCATGTGGGTGCACCAAGCAGCAATTTGCTCAGTACTGCCCCCAGTGGTTAGTGCTGGGGGTACTGATGTTCCTCTGTGAGTGTGAATTGTTTTGTTTAGAAGACCCAGCTGCTGTTTCATTTCATAAAGGGACTGCTACAGACTGCTGCATTGTTTGTTTTGCAGTTGTACAAACAGTTCAGTCATTCAATGATAGTTCACACCAAGTTTTTGGATAAGCTTCGGTCATGGGTGGCTACTTTTATTTTAATAAACAAGGAAAACAGGAGCACTGCAAGTGCAAAGGAAGAACATACAAAGATGCTAATTTATTATTCAGTTAAAGGCATTTTTCATATTTTTTCATGTCTTAATATCATGATAAATATTGTATCATGGTTTTTTTATTGCGCCAATATTGTACCGTGAGTTTTTGGTATCGTTACATAGCTATTTCTAAATGGGAAAAAAAAATACTTGATGTGAATAGTTGTTTTTATAAATCATAGTGTTGACATATTATGTCTTTATTATAGATTAGAGAGTGGAAATCTAAAGGGAGAGGCAAAGATTAGGAATGACACACAAGGACATTACAGTTATATATATATATATATATGATCATGATATGATATTAAAGCTAGTAAACACTGGAACAATTCCTTTAGGTCAGAGTTCGGTACTAAACACCAAGCCGACTTCAAACTAATGAGGAGAGCACAGGCAAAAACACAAATACCAAACTCTCATGTGAAAAACCATAGGATCTGATTAATCACAGCAAGATTCAGCTAGTGTTCCACAACCAAGATATTTATACATGTATATAATTTTAGTCCACCTAAAAAAAGAGAAACAGGAGTGACTGAAGGAGATGGCTTATCTGGTTATCCTCTATTAAGACACTTACTTACGTGTACATACAGCAGCTGCAGGAGCAGATTTAACATCTCATTCTCTAATTCTTTCTCATGCTGACTTGTCACACACTCACAAACTCCAGTCCATTTTTTTTCTTGACATGGAGATTACTGAAATTGGGGAAAAGATGAAGAAAGAAGGAATGATGAGAAAAGGAGAACAGTGAAGATTATGGGCACTGCTGCTTCCCCATCACCCTCCCTGCAGAGATGAGCACGAACACTCATCTCTCCCATCTTTCAGTTTCTCTCTCTCTCTGTTTAATGTAAGTGGATACTAGAAGACCTCATTTCTCTGCACACTGAAATCTGATCTGTCTCTTTAGCCTCCTGCCTTTTACCTTGGCTCTCTTTTTTTTATCTCTTTGCATCTTTTCCTTCCTTCCCAAACCTTACAATCTTTACAGTTAGATGTTCACATGTGTCAGGCCTCATGCACTGAATACAGTTTAGTACTGTATTGTCATGATAATGATTTTATTACACTGAAAACCAGCATTCATTCCTTTCTTCTGTCTGATGACATGTTTAGTGTAGGTTATAGCTCAGTGCGTGATCCGTTGCCTGCAGCCAGAGCTTGTCGTTCTGTGGCTTCCTCTCTTCCAGCCCTCCCTCCCTCCCTCCTGAGTCCCAGAGGCTGCAGCAGCTGGTTACATACATATTTCTCTCCCACTGTCTTTCTCGCCCCCTTTCACTCAACAAATCTTGCTACCATACAGTTGACAAACAATATGAAATTAGTGACGTTATACTTTGCTCTGGAATGTAACAGTTCTCCATGAACTGAAGTGAGTGAAGTGCAGTTTTGTTTGGTGCAAAAAAAACACTTTTAAATTATGTGAGGTGACAAAATGTGGGGTCACTTCTAGTGTGTGTGCTGACAGCCGCTTCTGTCATTCAGCTTTTATTGTGTGCGATGAACTGTGCATAGGAATGGAAAGTACTGACAGTGGCCTGTTAGCACTGTGGCGACTAATCCATAACCGTGGTCAGTTAGACACCTGTCTACGGACAGAGACACACAGATAGTCGAATGCGTTCGCACACTATTGACCTGACCTTTACAGGAAGCACGCTGAATAGAAGCTGCTGTCAGTCAAGGAGCATCTACCCCGCCTCCACCTCCAGCTTCCCTCCATCCCTCGCCCTCCACCTTAACTGAGTCAATATTCATTAAACAGTCAGTGTTTAGTATACAGGAGGGATGGGTGAATCTAAAGGGATGAGGTAGTGAGGAAATAGTGAAGTGAGTGCAGTGCAGTTTTGTTTGGTGCAAAAAAAAAGCGTTCAGATGAAATAGACGGTGAGAAGAAAGAGATGTAAGTCAGAGAGGGTGAAGCTAGTAGGTATGTGGGTGAGAGAAAGGGATCAGGAGATGGGAGATCGGAGGAGGAGCAGATTTCCTTATCAGACAACACAAAACATGCAGTAGGTGACCCAGACTGGTGCCACCTTAGTAAGCACAGCTTTGATGATAGTCCTGTCACACTGAGTCCAGTGCCTTGATATCAGGTGAGAGAGCCTGCTGTGCACTGTGTGTATGCATGTGTGTGTGTGTGTGTGTGTGTGTGTGTGAGAGAGAGAGAGAGAGAGAGATGCACACAGGGTGGTGTGAGAAAGCTTTGACCTGTGTCTTTGTTTATGTCTCGGGATGAGACTGTGGCTACCTGAGACAAAAATATGAAAGATGATAGCTGTATAAAGACATCAGGCCTAGATCTGTGTGTGTGTGTGTGTGTGTGTGTGTGAGATGGTGTGTTGAGACTACACAATTGGCTTATCTTATCCTTCTACATAGATTGGCTCCATATTGGATGTTTAATATTTAACCATATCTGTCTTCCTGAGAGACTGGGTGATGGGGAAAAGTTGGGAGGAAACAGTGTGTACACAAACACAACTACTCACACTCATACATGTACATAAATACACAGAACAGTGACTTCTACAGATGTGTGTACACAAAATCAGAATCTTTCATAACAAAATATACTGTGTGCAAGCAAGAGCAAACAAAGGAGCTGAAAATGTATTCAAACCACAGATACTGTCAAAGTATTAAATACACCTTGTTTTTGACTACACGTGCCCAGAGCTTAATGCTATTTTAGAAAGATTGCTAATAATCTAATAGCTGATTGATAATCAATTCCTGCTTTAACTCGTGTATTAAACAGTAATGCTAAGTACATGCTGGCTCTGTCTTCCTAACCTGCTAGCAGGGGAAACGAGCTGTAACACAGTGACATGTTTGATACGATGAATATGTAAAACAGTTGCCTACACATTCAGCAGATACACGGTCACATTCGTTTGTAGTCATGTTTCTGACCAGCAGTGCAGTGTTCACCCTCTTCTAGCTTTAGAGATTCTGGTTCTGTTTTATAAATCTCATTTATTGTGTAAGGGGACACGTGCACAAGCCTCATATCCACTCCCACAGTTAAACAAATGTAGAAACGCCCTCAAACAACTGTTTGCATATCGGTACTTGCGCCTGCTTCTCCACTCAGACCTACAGTATCTGCATGTAAGAGGGGTGTCTCTGCAAATCCAGCACTCTAGCTGGCCGATCTGTCTTCTATTGTTCTTTAAAGTAAATCATTTAGTTGCACTTTGTTTCCAACAACAACAAATGAACAGGCTGCCTGTGTCTCTCCTTCACCCTCCCTCTCCTCCTTTTCTTCTCATCTTTCCTTTGAGCACGCTACATATACTGTACAGTAACACAACACAAACACATTTATCAGTTAGCTCTGATTCTGCTGTGATTTCCTTCCACCTGTTGATGTGTGATAGATCTGTGTGCATCTGAAGCAGCGTAAATCTGTCGATGAAAGCTCCTGGATTGTTACACAGTGCATAATGTCCTGTGCACAAAAATACATGTACAGTACCATAGTTCTATAGAGGCAGGCGAAATGATAAGGGGGAAATGAAATAAAAGATGAGTATAAAACATTGTTTGTTTGGGTGTTTGGACAATTTTATTTTTATTTCTGAAATCAAAAAGAGTTTCATTTATAAGATTACCTTTAAATAACCATCAGTAATGAACTTAAATTAATAATAATGTACGTTGTAAAGTTGGTTTCAGTACGAGTGCTATAAATTAATCATATTTCTGACATTTAATAGCGATGATGGTTTCAAGATAAGCGTGATAAATTAATGTTAAGGATGCTGAAAATAGCCATAGCCATGCATAATCATGTGATGACTGCACCTTGTCTTTGGCTTTCTTCTCGCTTATACATATATAATACTTGGACACACAGACACACATTACCAGAAAAATATTAATCCATTCTCACACCAACATGCACAAACACAACATACACTATTTACTCTAGTGGTAAATATATTGAAAGCCCCACACTTGTACGCATTTATTTACTAAGTCTGCTCAAGCATATGCATACACAGATAGGTTGTATGGCTGTAATGATTTCATCTACAAATGAATTTACTTGTGCATAACTAAATGCACGTGTTTGCCGAAATCTCAAGCTCCGAACAAGACTTGGACAGAAAATCCCTCAGAAAGACATGTGTGTAAATCTCTTTAACTGTCATGTCAGATATTTCCTCTTGGAGATTCATTTCAATTCTACATCAGCGATCTGTGCTGGAGATTTATACTGCTGCAGATGCACACAGATCCATCACACACCCACGCACACATGTACAATATATGTGGCAATGCCAAAGCTATCAACAGGTGGAGGAATGTTAGAGCAGAATCGGTGCTAACAAGGCCGCCTTTCAGTAGTGTTTGTGTATGTATGTGCATCTGCTTGGCATTGTTTTTGAAACAGTCACATTGAATATACACTTGCACGTCCGTTCAGATCTTGTTGTCCAGGACTGAGTGCAGCAATGCTAGTCGATGCCAACATCAGCAATGAAATCCCCAGTTTTCTCATCCAGGGAGCGAAAGAGACCTGCATCTCGTCACTCATGCGAGGTTAAATAAATGCCTGAGCGACTGAGTAAGTCAATGGCAGACATATTTTAAACTGTCGTTCCTTCTGCAAATAAACAAGCAGAGAGCTAGGGGCTGAGGAGGATAAGACCTAGGGGAAGAGGTGTGGTGGAGTGATGAGATGAGGAGAAGCAGATTGAGGGGAAGGTTGAACTCACTCATTAGAGCCTGTTTGTTTCCTGATGTGTTTACTCCACTGCGTCGTTCTTTAGCATGAGACCGTTACACCACTGGCTCGCTGCTGTTCCACTCAGCAGATGAAGGAAAGCTTTGATGCAGCAGTTTCCATTTGGCCTCTTTTACAGAGCACGAGTATGAAATACGAGCACAGAGTGGTGGAGCTCACCCCGGTGATGTATGGCACCAACCAGTGGGAGCAGAGCACTCAAAATTCCTTGCTTTGGCACGAGTTCAGGTCATCTTGTCTACAGCGCAAATCAATAGAGAACAGAGATTAGGCATATTTAGTTATGAGCTCAGTGATGGATATAGTTTCCAACATACAGTAGCTATCTGTAGCGGTGCCAGCATGTCTGTGGAGGGAAAAAACAACTTGGAAGATTTATGACTGCACATAATCTGAGCCATTATGACTAAAAATCAGAAATGAAAAGCCACAAAAAACCTGGTTTATTTTATGTGTGACAGATATTTAATATTATATATCAGATGGAGCATGTGTTGCCACACTGGCAGGTTATTTATGAGATCATATCCCCCACTCTGTTTCTAATACGTACTTTAATGCAGTTTCTTTCCAAAAAGCCTTCTGTTCTCCAGTTTGGTATCTTAGCTCCACTGTACGTACTGAACCAATTGTTAGACTCCACAATAGAACCTGAAGGATTCATCTTGAACTTTCCCCCTAGACTCACCACTGTGTAGCTCTTTCACACTTTAAAGCTTTGACTTTCCTTAACTATACAGCTCTCGCATGCATCAGTCTGTACCTCCATACCTCCCTTCTTCATTTATCTTTTACCAAGACAACTGTGCAAGAATTGGGTGAAGAGGAAAAATGTTTATACACATCATTTCTTTTGAGTACTCACTTGAAGAAATGGATTTGCTGTTTTGTCTTCATATGCTTTGCTTACTAATAATAAAAGACAATAAACCAATGAATAATATACAGTAGATTCATGTATTATAACTGTTCTTCTCTTTTTTTTTAGGTTTGATTACCAGGAGCTCCTCCACAACTCCACCTTCTGCTTGGTGCCTCGTGGTCGGCGGCTGGGCTCCTTCCGCTTCCTGGAGTCTTTACAGGTAAATGTCTTATTGTATAAATTACAGTGATGAGCCATAACATTATGACCACTGACAGGTGAAGTCAGGCCACATTTCAGTCAAAATTTGATGACAAACTGTAGATTTTAAACCACGTTTTCAAGGGTTTAAAGTTGCATAACTACCCCATAGTATATTCCTGAGCATATTGCCCTTAATTCCAAATTTTGAGTACTATTCTTTGTAAAACCATGTTGTTGTCCATCCTGCATCTTGCCTGAGTGCTTGGTAATTTTCCAGCTTCTCTAAGGCCCACGTACACAAACAGCTAAGCTCTGCATGCTCTATGCCAACACTGCAATCATCATTAGCTGCAGCATTACCCTCTACATAACACTATTAAGTAACCAAATTACACTTTTACAGGAAACGGCCTTGGTTGAATAAGATCCAGCTCATATACAGTTCAGTCAACAAGGAAGTGTGCAGGAAGCAGAATGTTTATGTTCCAGAGCCGTGCAGCCCATTGGTTATTGACACCTTAATGGTCACATCTGTGAGTGTTTTCCCCAGCCCACTGTGCTGTGTGCAGATCTAGCTATAAAAGTTTTATTTGCTATTTACTTGGCATTATAATCTAAAATGGGTCCATTAACAGATGCAGATGCACGTATACACCTACACAAGCAGTGGAATTGTTCTTTTAAATCCATCAGTGAAATGTGCAAGTACACAAACAATGAAGAAGCCACATGCGGTGAAGTGAGAGAACAGTTTAAACCAGTCAATTCTTTCTCTGCCACCCAAGTCGACAGTCTCACACCAGTGCAGGAAGCTAGTTGCTGTTTTTAGACTTGCAGAACACTGAACTCTCTGGCTGCCACGGTGTTCTCCGCACCGCACTGCTCTCTGGAGCTACAGTATGTGTGTATGTGTTTGAGTGTGTGTGTGTACATGAATGGTCCGGAAACATCCATAGGAGCAGCAGCCTGCCCCACTGCTGATGTCTGCTGAATGGACAAATCCACATAGAACCCACTCTGCTTGGCAGCAGGCAGCAGTCGTGGTCTCGCTCTCTGTCTCACTCTGTTCTCCCTGCTGTCCTCTCTCTTTTCCATTGAAGCCACTTTTTAATTTTTATTTTTTGTAGTGTTTTTTTTTTTTTATTTCAGTGCCAGCTGGGCCCACAAAAGAACTGGCAATTACCACTGTGGTGGAAAACTTACTGCCAGATTTCCAACAGACACACATTTGCCCATTCCTCCACAATAACATTCGCTCAACCCCCCCCTTCTCCATCTCCCAGTGCAAACAAACCAAAAACAACTACCATACACAGCACATAGGCTTTTAGATTACCCTACCTCCAGGCAAGGGGACCAAAAATGTTCAGAACTGACCCTTGGAGTGCTTCATCTCACAGGGAGCAGACTCATGTGGGCCTCGGGCTGCAGTTCAAATTTTGGAGGCCTTGGATTAACACACTGGGAGGCTTCCTGCAACCTCACTGCAACCTGCTGCCGACTCTGACTCAGACACACATACAAGCCCTATTTGCTCGAGTGTCCTTCAGCTGTGCTAATTTCAGATGAAATGCAAGAGCATGGAATCCCCGGTGGGAAGAAGAGGCCGTTTGATCCTCACCATTCTAGCTGTTGCTGGTGATGTTCTCTGGTGGTTTAATTAGAAAAAAAGGCAGAAAAAACACACGGCACTCCAGTGAGTGCTCCACAGTTAGTGGATAGGGGAAGAGAGTATGATGGGGTGAGAGTGCAGTGGAGAGAAATGGGGAAAAAGCAAAGAGAAGCCGGTAGATGCACAGAGAGGGAGAGAGCAAAGGGGGGTTCAAAAGGAAGAAAAAAGTGGAACATCAAAAACCCGTCACTGAATGAAGGGAAAAGGCATCAAAAATCAACTTCAGTAAAGCATGATGCCTCCACATATCAACTGGTTCCTTCTTATTCTCCTCCCATCCTCTCACTCCTCCTTTCCACCAGTTTACCACCTTCCCTGCATATGACCCATTAGTGGTCGCACCTAATTAGTACCCCGAGTCAGACCCGTCAGCCACGTCTGTGTTTGCATGTATATGAGTGAAAGTCCTTAATAAACCTCCAGGGCTTCCTGAGAAACAGAGAGAGAAGGTATTACTCATTCCAGCCGTCCTACAGGGATCTTGCACATGCCCCCACACACACATAGTTGCACATACTGTACATTTACATGCAGAAGCGTTGATCGTATTGTCTGATATCACAGTGCCAAGCAGCTGGGACTGATCTCATACGGCTTGTATTCACGCAGCTGCAGTTTATAATGTTATATTTTTTATTGCCAAAGAAGAGCTGGCAGCGAGGGGAGCTCATCTGCAAGCAACCCGGTCAAACTGCAGCTGATCAGAGCTGATGTATATGGAATTGTTCAGTTCGTTTCACTTTACTCTCCCTCTGTGACTCTCTAAATTCTTATATGTGTTTGTGTGTGTGTGTGTGTGTGTGTGTGTGTCCAGGCAGCGTGTATCCCAGTTTTGCTGAGTAATGGTTGGGAGCTGCCATTTTCTGATGTCATACAGTGGAACCAGGCAGTCATTGAGGGAGATGAGAGATTACTACTACAGGTAACACTTGTAAGCATGTGCGCATGGGAGATCAGTTGAAAACATTTTTCATTCAAAGAGCCTGGATTTGCTTTGATTCCCAAGAAATATAATCCATCTCTGAATGCGTTTACATGGACAATTAGTGTCCCAGTTTTGATCATGTGCGGCATATGGTGTTTACATGGAGATAGAGAAATCTGGTTACATATATCCCTCTATACATGGTCATGGTCAAAGTGTTTATTTGTCATATGCACAGTTAGGAAACATGTTTCCCTGTACAATGAAATTCTTACTTTGCCGTCCACATGAATGCCACAAAATACAAATGAAATATAAAGTAGATAAATAAGTAACACAAAATCTAAGGCACTTTAAGCAGCAAATGCAGCAATATAATAAAAATATATAAGAAATATAACAGAGAATGTATGCTGCATGGGAGCAGCATGTGCAGCAGTCAACAGTCAATGTGCAA
>NW_018127914.1:4150959-4187814 GCF_001952655.1 Monopterus albus
CCTCTGTGTCTCTCTAAATTCTTATATGTGTTTGTGTGTGTGTGTGTGTGTGTGTGTGTGTCCAGGCAGCGTGTATCCCAGTTTTGCTGAGTAATGGTTGGGAGCTGCCATTTTCTGATGTCATACAGTGGAACCAGGCAGTCATTGAGGGAGATGAGAGATTACTACTACAGGTAACACTTGTAAGCATGTGTGCATGGGTCTGAACATACACACTCACATGTGCACACCTACAGACATACATTTGCTGTTGGTTTTGGTTTTTAGAAGAAGCAGATCAGTTGAAAACATTTTTCACCTAAAGATGCTCATTCAAAGAGCCTGGATTTGCTTTGATTCCCAAGAAATATAATCCATCTCTGAATGCGTTTACATGGACAATTAGTGTCCCAGTTTTGATCATGTGCGGCATATGGTGTTTACATGGAGATAGAGAAATCTGGTTACATATATCCCTCTATACATGGTCAAGGTCAAAGTGTTTATTATCATATGCACAGTTAGGAAACGTGTTTCCCTGTACAATGAAATTCTTACTTTGCCGTCCACATGAATGCCACAAAATACAAATGAAATATAAAGTAGATAAATAAGTAACACAAGAAATAAGGCACTCTAAGTAGCAAATGCAGCAATATAATAAAAATATATAAGAATATAACGGAGAATGTATGCTGCATGGGAGCAGCAGTCAACAGTCAATGTGCAATTATGTGCAAACTGAGAATGTAAACAGCACAACACGTATTTCCTGGTAGTAAACTCCTCAGCTGTTTAGGAGTCTGATGGCAGAGGGAAAAAAAGAGTTTTTCAGTCTAGAGGTCCTGCATTTCACACTTCTGAACCTCCGGCCAGAGGGTAGGGAGGTGAACAGTCCGTGCTGGGGATGGGTGGCGTCTTTGAGGATGGAGGCAGCCTTCCTACTCGCCCTGCGGTGGTAAATGCTCTGCAGAGAGAGGGCAGTGGAGTCCTGGTGATCTTCTATACAGTCTTTACCACTCTCTGCAGGCTCTTGCGGTCCATAGCAGTAGTGCTGCCATACCAGACGGTGAAGCAGCTGGTCAAGATGCTCTCAATGATGCAGCTGTAGAAGTTGCAAAGGATCCTAGGTGACATGCATAATAATAAAAACATGATAAAAACTAGTATCCTGTCATCTTCTATATCCATCTATATCAATGGCCATTAGGTAAAAATGTTTCTGTAAAACTATTTGTTTTTCATAATGAAAAAGGCTTAGGATATGTGGGCCTACATACTAACATTAATAACCGTTAAGCATCTTAACACTACCTGGAGGTAGTGTAACCTAGTAGGCCCAGTATCTGATGGACAGGGAAGCAGATGTCAACTCCTCACTCCTCCACAGTGGAAAGTGGATGATGCATGTAATACAATATTTTCAAGAATTTAAACGTTGCTGGACTAAACCCTTTTTGTTTGTTTTGATGTTTGGCCATGTAGTCATTTTTCTTCAGGATTTCCCACAGTGATCTGATTTGTTCCACTGTAACTGTTGGGAAACCTGCATCCTGCACTATTTATTTGAAGAGGCCAGCATGGCCACGTTTTCTCCAGCTAAATATCAAATACATTTACGAAAAGTCAAAATTCCGTCTCTTCATCGCGCCAACCATGAAATGCTAACTTGTGCACTATTTATTTGAAGAGGGCAGCATGGCCACATTTTCTCCAGCTAAATATCAAGTACATTTACGAAAAATCAAAATTCCATCTCTTCATCGCGCCAACCATGAAATGCAGCTGTGCAGATGGTCTGGAACCTTCAGAAACCTGGATAAGATGTATACATGTAACAGTATCCTGGTTTCTTTCAGAGTACTCCACCTAGCATATTCGGGTTTCTCAAAACCAGGATAAGAGCTTATCGTTTCCTGAAATCGGGATATGATGTTTACTGTACATACCCGATCATAACTGGGATACTCATGTCCATGTAAACACACTGTGTTAAGCACAGAGGTTCACCTGCCAAGCATCAGCCATGAGCTACAAAGCAGGCATTACTTGTATCAAATGATGTGGTTACAGGTTGGGGCCATTTGAAATCCCAGAGGGGCCTTAATCCAGCTTCACTTCACTCACTCACCCTCTGTGTCTTTGTTTCCTCACATGTAGAGCACAACAGAACTCACTCTTAGCTACAACTACAATTTTTCTCCTTCACACAAACCACATCATGTCTCCTCTGCACTGATCCTCTTCAGTCTCAACCGACAGAGGATACGAATTGGCATTCAGCTAACGAATGGGGAACAAGGCCCTGAGAGCTCAACGCAGGGGACATATTCAAATCTGTGCTGAACTGGATTGATTTCTCCACACCTGCAAAAGTCTCACATGGAAACATACATATGTATAACACGCAAATATTCACACTGCCTCTGATCGGAGGTTAGGGAGTGTGGGCAGACCCTTCAGACAAACTGAGAACAATGCTAAACTGAAGCTGTTCTTCAGATACTTAGAGGAGAGAAAAGGAGAAAGGTACTGAAACGTGGAGGAAGAGAGGTGTGAAAAGAGAAACCGAGAGAAGGAACAAGGAAAAGAATTTTAAAAATGCAGAGAAAGAGATTCATCAGCCTCCTGACTTCTTTAACTGGAGCTCATTAGACAAAGTGCTATCTGTGTGAAGACTAAGGGTTCACAGGAGTCAAACTGCTCACACTTCTCTTGGTTCAACATGGCTTCTTCTACTTTAATTGAGCCATTGAGCTTAAATCTCTATTAAATCAATTTTGGCGATTCACTTGAAACCCCCACTTTAGTCCTTACTAATTAAGCACTAATTATCTTAACAACAGGCCCCAAATCAGCTGTGTCAAATGTTTTTTAGGGGGCCAGATTAAACAACCATTTATACAGTTTTGATCACATGTCACTTACCTCCTTTTTCTCCTTTACGGTCTATTTTAAGACGGGAGGCTTTCTTTAAAAACAGCTGATGTGAAACTTGTGGGTTTTTCTTCTCGGCTCCTCTTTTTCTTTTTCTTTTGATTTTGATTTCTCTGAACAGATATTTTGCTCTTCTTTTCTCTTCAGGTGCCATCCACAGTGAGAGCAGTAGGAAATGAGAGAGTCCTGGTCCTCAGACAGAGGACCCAGATGTTGTGGGAAGCTTACTTTTCCTCGGTGGACAAGATAGTGCTCACCACACTAGAGGTCAGCCCAAAGCCTCAACATACTCACCCTACAGGCCTGGTCACAGAAGGAGGCAAAACAAAATCCGCACACCTTTGGTAGAGGTGTGGTGACATTGCGACTACTTGCAGGGCTAGCTGGAAATGTAGCTGGCAAGCAGGGGAAAATGGGCAATCACTTTCTTTAAAAGTCTTGCTAAAAAATAGTTTGGGTACACTTCTATGCTTTTTTGTGAAAGAACTGAGATCATAAGATAGGCACTTATTTCAACTTACAGTACTTAATTGGCCTTTTAATCGTCTCCCAGAACAAGCTTTAAGTCATGCTCACCTTCACGTTCCCGCTCCATTTGGGATTGTATAGGCTTTAGCTAGTAGTGGTACAATACAGCCTGCAAGTGAGCAAGGCAGATTTTGCAATAATAAGAGGAGGTTTTTCACCCAAAGTCATTAAAAACAATCCAAATAGGTCCAATCTGGCCTTTCTCATAACTATACAAAAACCATTCCTCTTTTCCGAAGCAGTTTATACTATGACAGAGGAGGGTTAAACAAAGGGTTAAGTTTGAGTGGCTAAGCTACGATAGCTTCCTCTGTTTTGGACTCTATCTTAAACGTCTGCACAGGCAGTTTCGTACGAGTGATGACTTGACCTGTCAGAATCACCAAAACTGAAATCAGTGTGAAAAATTCAACTGAAATAGACGTTGTTACAAAAGGTAGTGGTTTTAAATACAATTCCTGACTGTATAATATCGGATCTAAGCATTGACCCCTCTAGTGCCACAACGAGGACTAGAACTTCTGATCACCCATAAATGTTTCTTTTGGCTGCTGAATATTGACTTCAAAACTAATTGAAATGTTTCAGAACTCTAAATAGTCTGCTTATCTATATGTTCCCATACAGCTGTGTTCAGGAACGTGCAGCACCATAAAGAATCCAGTGAAAACATCTACAAAAAGAAGCTGTTGCTGTAAATACAGTCCCTGCGGTTTTCTGCCCATGTGCTATCATCAGTTCTCTTTCAGAAAGGCTTTCCTACTGAGTTTTTACATTTGAATCAAACCACCCTTTTATCATTATGATTATGTGGTTGGCTCCTGGCCCATGCTCCAGTCTTTTACTGTCGGCTCTGTGTTGAACTGTTGTGGCCTACTGAACATTTTCAAAGCAGTCCACATCTGACCTGCCTGAAGTCTCAGAGAAATCCCCTAATGTATAGAAATATATCATTATGTTACAAATATCTGCCCCAGCCTGCCGCTTTCTTCCTTAGTGTGCTCCCTATTGTCACACTGTGAGAAATTGTTTCTCATTGCTACAGGTCATATTCAGAAAGTTTCCAGTATCTTTTGTTTTACCTTTTTGAACAAGTTGAGAAGGAATGTTCTTCAAAGGTTGTTACTCCAGTTAAGATAAGTCATTTGAAGGTTAGCCAAGGGTTAGATAATATATGAAAATAAATAACTTTTAATATGTTTTCGCACACACTGCCAAAGTCAACATTAGCACATTAAAAATGTGGGCAAACAACTGATTTAACCACACTGAAATCTGAAGAAATCACACAGTGAGTGGTAGGTTTTGTACTCTGATGTTGAGAAAGGCAAGTCTGGCAGCCCCTGGTGTATGTGCTGCTATTATGCTAGAGATAATAAGGGAGAGGTTCTGGAGGTTGGTGATAAGCTGCTTACATACATACAGCACGGGGACCCTCTCCTGTGAGAGACGGCTGTGTAGTCAGCCTGAGGTCACTAAGGCAGAGGGTTTCAGTGGACGGTGGCCTTCGCCGCTGCATTAACACCTCCTGTTGGCATGAAATGTAAAGTGCATGTATTGTTATGGATTGCTGTAATATGTGAACCCACCGGCAGTGGCGTTTACAGTGAGTTCTGAGATTCTGACTTATACTAGATGAGCACAACAACCAGTTCACTCCGCAAAGCCAACATGTTCTCTCTGCTTCCCATAATGCAACTCACATCCAAAACCATCCATGTTTTTGTCTCTCCTCAGATCATTAAGGACCGTGTGTTCTCTCACATATCAAGGAACAAGTATATGTGGAACTCCCTGCCAGGAGGTCTGCTGGTCCTCCCAGAGTACTCGACTCACCTCGCACATTTCCCTTTCTACTACCTGGGATTAGGTAAACTCACACTTGATTTAAATAAATCTGTACACATGCAGATTTTGATTGCTCATTAGGCATAGTGTAGACTATTATGTGAGAGCTGTGGAGGTACATTTTTAAAAACATGCCAGCAAAAGATGCTACTCAGTTGAGTTTATTTACCTGAGACAAAAAAAACTGTCCTAAACAGACATGTTTCTTGTAAACAAATTTGGATTTTGTATTTTCTAAAAAACTACAGTATAAAACATAAAAATATATGCAAAACAAAAATAAAGAGTAATTTCTTTCCTTTCATGACCCAAAATTATTTGCAGTTGCAGTAGTTAACTAACTACTTCAGTCACTACACAAATATGAATGTAGTTGAACTACCCACAAGCTAACTGTAGTTAAAACTACTAGTTTAATGACACAAAGTTCACTACTCCCCAACACTAAGTAATACAGATACATTTTCATGTTTTTTGTGTCTAAGATCATCTACGAAATATTCAAACAGGTAACAGATTCTTTCTTATCCTCATATTATTGTCTGTGACTGTGTTCAGGGGTCAGTCCAGGTCAGGAATTCACTGCTGTCATCCACGCCGTCTCCCCATTGGTCTCCCAGTCTCAGCCAATCATGAAGCTGCTTCAGGTGGTCTCCAAGTCAAAGTACTGCTCACAGGTAATTGTACCAAGCTCTGAGTAAACATTATGACAAATCGTGACTTTTATAACATGTGTTGTGCAGTCTTTTCTGTGTATGATGAGGTAACCATAATATTCCGATGAGGAAACACGTCTGCCTAGCCTTCTGGTGGATTGATATCACCCGTTATCTCTGGTCAGTCTATCTGTGTAAGTGTGATGTAAAATTCCCATCCCCTGCTGCTGCAGATCATCATTCTCTGGAACAGTGAAAAACCACCACCCAATCGGAGCAAATGGCCTGCCATGCCCGTCCCGCTCACCGTGACAGACGGCAGAAGGAAGGTGAGGGTCAAAGGCGCTCGCAGCTCACACTGAACGTCTGAGTGACAGCATGACAAACTGTCAGTTGCTCAGTGGGTTCATGAATCTCTGGTCTTTCTCCTTGATGTCTATTTTTCTCTGTGTTTCCTCCTATCCGTGTCTATCTGACATGTCCGGTGATCCATGTGGCGTTTCATAAATGTCACTCATTCTCGATGTTTCTTCTCCATCTCCCTCTCCCCGTCTGCCTTCTTTTTCCCCTCTCACAACACAATCTATAGTGATTCACTCATCTTAGTCACTCAGCATGGTTTACTGTAACATGATCATCTCTCACTCCTTCCCATAATCTGTCAAAGCTCAGGTCAGACAGAACAGATCCAGGACTAAGTTACTACTGTGTTTCTCTCTCAGACGACCAGTCGATTTCTACCTCACGTTGCCATAGAGACAGAAGCAGTGCTGAGTCTGGACGAGGATACGGTCCTACTAACCAGTGAGGTGTGTGTACACTTGTTATTAATAAACACACAAGCAGATGTGCATACACGTCAGAATCAATTTTCCTGACAGCAACAATATCTGAGTGTTCATTTTCTTTACTTGTAGGTGAACTTTGCCTTCTTGGTGTGGCGGAGCTTCCCTGAGCGGATCGTTGGCTACCCTCCCAGGAGCCATTTCTGGGATCCCCTGAAGCGCGCCTGGGGCTACACATCTAAATGGACCAACGACTACTCCATCGTCCTGACTGGAGCTGCCTTCTACCACAGGTACACCAGTAATGTAAAAGAAAAAACAGGAAATGCAACTTAGCACTATAAAAGCTTTTGTTATTTTACTGCAACTCAAGGTTTTTAATTAACTTTTCCAAAGCACAAGGCAAATTTTTACAAATAAAAGAACGAGTAGCAAAGCAAACAGAACAAATCTGGACACAATGTACAATAAAAGCACAAATAAGAAACCAGCAAACAGAAAAAGTAAACAAGATATTTTGCAGTGAAATGTTTTTATAGATCTAGCTGAGATATTACAGTAACTTGTGAAACCTGTCTCCTAATAAACAGAGCTAGGAAGATTTCCTATACTCGACTTTCCATTTCCAAAAGAAAAACAGTGTAAATGTGAATATGATTACTCCACCGACAAGGTACTCCAAAACCTGCTGACACCGTGTGACATTCTGAGTCAGTGTGGTCATTTTTATCAGCGGTTTCGTTGACAGCATTACCTCAGATAACACCGTTTCACCATTAAACGGAGACAAAACAATGAGCAGTCACTTTGAACGTGTCTTGCTAATTGTTTGAGCTTTCAATCTGGTCTTTTAACACAAAATTATCTAATTACCTACTGTGTTAGTAAAATGACGTGACACCACACCAAATGGCTTTTCACAAGAGAGCTACTCTGCAAAAACAATAGTAATGCAAAATTACCAGCAGAATAGAAATAGAAAAATGAATCGAAAGCACTGCACTAAAACCCCCCTGCCTTGAAACCTTGAGGAGTAGAGAACAGATGCACTGTTGCACAGAGGTTTGGGTTTGTTGTGCACTATGAATACTAAATTCTACTGGTGGAGAAATGGTTAACTTGTCCCAGATACATATCATCAACATAAATCACAGCATCCTGTCGATGTTGCCATGCAGGTACTGGTTACCTGACCTCCACCTGTCAGGGATCCATTTATTCTGCTACATTCTTATTTTAGGTGTTTAGCAGATGTTCTTGTCTAAAGAGATTTACTGTACTGTCAGTGTGAGTACAAGAGCCTAAAATCGTGATTACAGACTAATCCTAGTGAGACAGAACACGTTTTGCACACTGGCAACAGATGAAACAAAATATTCCTGGAAGAGTAAAACAATGTGTATTGAAGAGAAAATTAGCGGCATGGTGAGATCTGTGTTCAGGAGGTGTCACTATAACCTTTATGGAATCGCATTTAGTTTATCTGGTGTGTGTCTAACAAGCAACACTCTATTATTTACAAATAACTTACATTTTGAAAATTGCTTTAACTTTTGTACTCATTCTTTATTCTCTTTAGTTTTGTATTTATTCGATGGGTTCATGTGCTTTAACTCGTGCCTTTCTGTTTCACTGCGGTGCAGCCAGCTGGACTGTGGGGACAAAGAGCGATACTGACAGATACTGCGCATGACCAGTCGTGGGAATCGAACCTGTGATCCTTGTGTTAATTACAGAAAGCGATTTAATGACCCAGTTTATGACTACTAACTGGGAATCCACACTGAAAGCGAGACGTCTTTGTCATCAGAACAGCGGCTGAACAGTCTTCACCAGGCTGACAGACATCACACACATACGTGACAGAAATAGTTTCCATGTAAGCTCAGAGGAAATCGCATCTTTATGTAGCCTATGGCTTTATTGATTTTCCCCAGCCTGTTACAGAGGGTGAGTGAAAGTGAAAATAAAAGCACCTGATCAGTCATAATAGATATATTGGGATTTGTCTGATTTAAACAGCTGTCTGTAGAGATTATGCTTCACTAAACACAGCAGAGGGGGAAAAACTGACACAAAGCGTAAAAAAAACAAAGGTTCTAGGGGAAAGGCATGTTTTATGCACGTCTCGAATTCAGTGTGGGCCGACACATTTGATAGATTGGATTTCTATCTGCAGCATGAGACGCACATAGAAAAAATCTAAAAAGAAATCCATTGTCCTTTTTAAAAAAAAATGTATTATACACTGTCTGTGTAACACTTTTCTCTGGCCCCACAGGTACTATCACTACCTGTTTTCCCACTACCTGCCCCAGTCTCTGCGGGCTCTGGTGGATCGCACCTCCAACTGTGAGGACATCCTGATGAACTTCCTGGTGTCTGCTGTAACTCACTTGCCCCCAATCAAAGTGGCTCAGAGGAAGCAGTACAAAGAGTTGCCCAGTCCACAGGTAGGCGGCCATTTGTCTCATTCACTATGGTCTGTTGATGTAGTTTACTCAAATCTCATGACGAGATGTTAAATGACACTGTCCTGTTTGACTTCTCAGGGTACGAAGAGTGTCCCCTGGGCCAACCCAGAGCACTTCAACCAGCGGCAGGAGTGTGTCAACACTTTCGCCAGCTGGTTTGGCTACATGCCTCTGGTCCACTCTCAGTTTCGGCTGGACCCTGTACTCTTCAAAGACCAAGTGTCTGTCCTTCGCAAGAAATACAAAGACCTGGAGAGGGCGTGAAACAGATGCGGATGGAAACAATGGGGAGCATGGGAGGTCGGGTCTAGCGGGTCTTTGGACAGATATGTCAACCAGTCAATAGTGGACAGGCAAGACGTGCTACTCAAGGACTGTCTGGGATGTGGACAAAAGGACATTTGCAACATGGACAAAGTACAATCATCAGACAGACCCTGGTGGACTGTTCTGGACCATGTACATACAAATATGAAGCAAAAGGGGCCACGCTCTCCTATCTCCATGAGGCTGGTAGGACAATGGAGGAGGAAATTTAGGCACCATGTGATTGGGCCTATTGTTGAGAAGGAGAGTTTCTACTGGACAGCAAAAATATAAAAAAAAAAAAAAAAAAACTTTGTTTAATAGAACACCACAAACTGTGACCTACGATTATTTTTCTCACTGTATTTGTTTCTGTAGATGTGTACGCACTTCGGTGCAACACTTCCGCCTTAACATCTGTGTTTATGAAGCTCATCATGTTTACTTTTGGTGAATGTATAAATTCAATTATATATTTATTATTGAGGCCATAGTTAAAGGTAGTGGTGGACTGGGCAGCATTATATTTAGAGGTGTTCCTAATATTCTGACCCTCTCATGTATGGAGCTGGGGAGGGAAAAAAATATAGAAACACCTCTAAATATAATGCTGTCCAGCACACCACCACCTTTAACTATGACCTGAATAATAAACATATAATTTACACATTTATGACGATTTCACCAACAACTGAAACATTTTGAGCTTCATAAACACAGATGTTAAGGCAGACATGTTGCACTGAAGTGCATACAATTATACAGGTGGACCTAAGAAAGTGGCTGGTGAGTGTACGTCTCGACATCGCTGTGCAGGGACTGCTGCAAAGGAAACATTATTTCACATCAAACTGTAAAACCAATAAAATGATTTATAAATTCAAACTGGCACGGCCCTGCAGACTGTTCAAGTTTTTCCACTTGACACACACACCCTCTGTTCAAACAAGCCTGGGTCATTTATCTGTACACGTAACTTAACACACCCAGTGCTTCCCCTACCATTATATTAGGGGGGCACACACACACACACAGGTGAGCACACTCCCACCCGCGGACACAGAGCGCGTGTCTTAAAATATGTCGTCGTCGAAGGAGACAGCGTAACCCTGTATGACAAAAGACCATTCTGGAGAGGTGTGGGAGAGCCTATTTAAACCAAGGCAGCCACTCTGGAGAAAGACTTTCTGCATTATTAGCAACTGAGTCAACATATGAATGTCACCCAAATCACAACCCCCTGGTTGTGATAACTGACAGCTCTACTCTGAAATGAAAGAGTGAATGCAGATTAATACAGAAACTGTACTGCCCCTGGTAACCACTGTAAGAAGTCTACTGAAATAGATATTTATTAGGGCTGCACAACAAATCAAACAAGCAAGCAAGCAAAATTTATTTATATAGCACCCTTCTAAACCTAAGGTACATGGTGCTTTACAGTAAAACAGAGAAAAGAATAAAACCAGATAAATCACACATACACAATAAAATAGCAAAAATGCACAAAACCATCAATCAGAGTTGTTAAAGGCCTGCGAATACAGCAGAGTTTTAGGGAGTGATCGAAAAACAGTCAGGTTAGGAGCAGATCTAATATCCCGTGGCAGACTATTCCATAGTATAGGAGCCCGATCTCCCCAGTGTTTTATTCTGAACTTGGGTACATCCTGGAACAACTGATTGGAAGACCTAAGTGTCCTCCCTGGAGCATAAAAATGTACAAGATCAGAGATATACAAAGGTGCTAGACCATGCACAGCCTTAAAGCATCAACAATTTAAAATCAATCCTAAAATGAACAGGAAGCCAATGGAGTGAGGTAAGAACTGGGGTTATGTGCTCAAAAGGCCGTGTATTCGTCAGAAGACGAGCAGCTGCATTTTGGACCAACTGGAGCCGAGATAATGAAGCTTGACAAATGCCAGTATATACGTAGTGTGTTACAATAATCAAGTCTAGAACTAATAAAGGCATGAATTGCCTTTTCAAAATCATTAAAAGAAAGTGTTTATCCTTAGCGAGTAGTCTCAACTGAAAAAAGCTGGCCTTGACCACAGATTTTATCTGTTCATCCAGCTTAAGAGCACTATTAAATATCACCCCAAGATTCTTCACATGAGGCCTTAGATTAAGGGGCCAATGGGTTAAGAATATCAGGATTAACAAAACCTGAGCTACCAATTAAAACACTGTCTTACTTTCATTAATATGTAAGAGGTTACATGATAACCATGTTTTAATTCGCTCAAGCAGTCCACCAGGGTATGTAGTGAGTTGCTCCTCTTCACATTCAGTGGCATAAATAGATTTGAATATCATCTGCATAACAGTGAAAAGACAACCCATATTTCATGAAAATTGACCCTAGGGGCAGTAAATACAAAGAGAAGAAATTGTTTTGTGAGTCTGATTTAGAGGCTTGTCCAAGCTCATTAACCGATGCCACAAGTCAGTATAAGTTCTAAAGGTGTTCTTGTATAGCAGGGGGATGGCACAGTGGTTGATACCACTGACTGTGGTATGGCAGGGTGGGGTTCAGTTCCCTGTCAAGCCATGAGCGCTCATTTTGTGAGTGTGATTTAGAGGCTTTGTGCAATAGCATTAACTGATACCAGAAGTCAGTACAAGTTCCAAAGGTCTTCCTGTACAGCAGGTGGATGGCACAGTGGTTGATACCACTGACTCTGGTACGGCAGGTCAGGGTTCGTGGCCAGTTGTGGGTCCTTCAGCAAGGCCCTTAGTGCTATCCGCTGAGCAAAGTACACCATGAACCCCTACGGCAGGGAAAGCCGGGAGGCTGCCGGAAGGTGGGGAGATGTCATCCTCCCCCACAACTGGAGACAGATGATGACAAAAGTTTGCTTTTCAGACAGGTAAAGTATAAGGGCTAAGACTAGGGACGGGTTTAGTGGTTGGATCCTCCTGAAACCAGCAGGCTGGGTGGAAGAGAGAAATGTAAAGGAAAGGGGTAGGGGAGTAGGGAGTGGAAGGCAAAGTATGGCAGTAGATAGAGAAGAGTACACAGAAGGTGAGAAGAGGACAGGCATACCCCCTGCTTGTTTTTAAAATATTTTTTTTAAACAAATAAGTGTTTTATAACAAATATAAAAGTGTTCGTAAGACCACAGTCATTGAATCTGAAAAGGTGTATAACTATAAATAAATAAACACACACGTGTGCTTCTAAATGATGTTTAAAGAAGAAGTTCTCATCTTAAGGTCTTATGACTCCTCTCTACCATACCGCCATATCTTATCCTCCCCCTACCTACTCCTACTACTCTCTTTCTACCCCAGTTCCTTTCTCTCTTCCACCCAGTGTTGCATCAGCCCGCCTGGTTTCAGGAGGACCCCACCACATCTATCCCTAGTCTTAGCCCTTATACTTTACCTGTCCATAAAAGCCAAACCATCATCCATCTCCAGTTGTGGGAGAGAATGACATCTCACCACATTCTGGTAGCATCCCCTGCCATAGAGGTTCATGGTATACCTCTATGTACACATTGCAGGCTTTATCTCTTAAATTCCCAGTTTGATTTGTCAAATTGATGTTGATAGTTCATATTTGTGCCACATTCTTCAAGATGTTTTTGAATTAAATATTTCAGTGGTATGCAAATATAAGTTGATGCTGGGTTTTGCCTTTTAAAGGAAAATGTTGCAGTTATCTGTTCATCCAGCTTAAGAGCACTATTAAATATCACCCCAAGATTCTTCACATGAGGCCTTAGATTAAGGGGCCAATGGGTTAAGAATATCAGGATTAACAAAACCTGAGCTACCAATTAAAACACTGTCTTACTTTCATTAATATGTAAGAGGTTACATGATAACCATGTTTTAATTCGCTCAAGCAGTCCACCAGGGTATGTAGTGAGTTGCTCCTCTTCACATTCAGTGGCATAAATAGATTTGAATATCATCTGCATAACAGTGAAAAGACAACCCATATTTCATGAAAATTGACCCTAGGGGCAGTAAATACAAAGAGAAGAAATCGATTTGTGAGTCTGATTTAGATGACTGTCCAAGCTCATTAACCGATGCCACAAGTCAGTATAAGTTCTAAAGATGTTCCTGTATAGCAGGTGGATGGCACAGTGGTTAATACCACTAACTGTGGTATGGCAGGGTGGGGTTCAGTTCCCTGTCAAGCCATGAGAGCTCATTTTGTTAGTGTGATTTAGAGGCTTTGTGCAAGCTCATTAACTGATACCACAAGTCAGTATAAGTTCTAAAGATGTTCCTGTATAGCAGGTGGATGGCACAGTGGTTGATACCACTTACTGTAGTACAGCAGGTCAGGGTTCGTGGCCAGTTGTGGGTCCTTCAGCAAGGCCCTTAGTGCTATCCGCTGAGCAAAGTACACCATGAACCCCTACGGCAGGGAAAGCCGGGAGGCTGCCGGAAGGTGGGGAGATGTCATCCTCCCCCACAACTGGAGACAGATGATGACAAAAGTTTGCTTTTCAGACAGGTAAAGTATAAGGGCTAAGACTAGGGACGGGTTTAGTGGTTGGATCCTCCTGAAACCAGCAGGCTGGGTGGAAGAGAGAAATGTAAAGGAAAGGGGTAGGGGAGTAGGGAGTGGAAGGCAAAGTATGGCAGTAGATAGAGAAGAGTACACAGAAGGTGAGAAGAGGACAGGCATACCCCCTGCTTGTTTTTAAAATATTTTTTTTAAACAAATAAGTGTTTTATAACAAATATAAAAGTGTTCGTAAGACCACAGTCATTGAATCTGAAAAGGTGTATAACTATAAATAAATAAACACACACGTGTGCTTCTAAATGATGTTTAAAGAAGAAGTTCTCATCTTAAGGTCTTATGACTCCTCTCTACCATACCGCCATATCTTATCCTCCCCCTAACTACTCCTACTACTCTCTTTCTACCCCAGTTCCTTTCTCTCTTCCACCCAGTGTTGCATCAGCCCGCCTGGTTTCAGGAGGACCCCACCACATCTATCCCTAGTCTTAGCCCTTATACTTTACCTGTCCATAAAAGCCAAACCATCATCCATCTCCAGTTGTGGGAGAGAATGACATCTCACCACATTCTGGTAGCATCCCCTGCCATAGAGGTTCATGGTGTACCTCGCTCAGCAGATAGCATTAAGAGCCTTGCTGAAGGACCCACAAATGGCCGCAAATCCCAAATTGCAAATTGTTGATGCTTTAAGGCTGTGCATGGTCTAGCACCTTTGTATATCTCTGATCTTGTACATTTTTATGCTCCAGGGAGGACACTTAGGTCTTCCAATCAGTTGTTCCAGGATGTACCCAAGTTCAGAATAAAACATTGGGGAGATTGGGCTCCTAGACTATAAATATGCCTTATTATACCATGAGGTAAAAACAGGGTCCATCCCTCTCCTGAAATGAGAAAATGTAGAAAACATATTATGTTTGGAACTCTTTATCACTCCATGCACATCTGATGTATTTGTCATGACATTTAAGTCCATTGTTTCAAATACAAGATTGTTTTTTCTCCCACCACCTCAGGAGAAGTTCAGGCCACTTCACAGTGTAGAAAGCACCACAGGTCTGTGCTGCTTTTGGATGATGTAATGAAAGAAACTGCAAAAGCACGCAACAGGAAATAACATTCCACTACAATATTTTACTGTTGCCAACATGTTGAATGTATCTCAATTAATCCTTCTTTAAAATGTTTCTAACATGACCAAGTGTCACCTCCATGTTGGCTGCAAAAGCACAAATGTGTAACTAATGTGCAACCGTCCCTTTCCCTGTTTTGCTTTGCTTTTAGCCAGTGTTTCCTTGACCATTATATTAGAGGGGCGTCCCACCTAAAAAATTGTAAACCTAGGGAAAACACTTTTTCCCTTTTCTTCTTTTCTAACTTTCTGTTGTGTTTGATCCTTTTGACCTGCTCGCCAGTGCTTTGTCATGATGAATATTAATCACACGCTTAAGAGATGAATTAGCCCCAAAGTTCCAGGTATTTAAAGCAAGACCCTCTCAGTTCATTTCATTCCTCTTTACATCAGACCAGACGCTGTCCATCGGTTAAGGAAACATTCGGGGATTTTTCAAAACCTTTCGCAATTGAGCCCTTTTCACATTTTAAAGAACTTTACAAAGTAAGAAGTGAATTCCATTAAATGTCTTGCTTTAGTTGACCAAATGCTATTCAAAGATATGACAACAAAAAGTAACAAATCCTCTCATTTGTGGCGCTTGAATCAGAAAGATTTTTCTTAGCAGTGGATTAGTTAATTAATTGCTGCCTAATCAGGACTGGTGCAGATATACCACAAACAACTGGGTTCTAAACTAGAGCTCAGAGATCAATATTACAGGTTTTGAAAATCCTGAACTTTCCTAATAGGCATCATTCACCCATACACACTGAGCACTTGCCATTCTCACAAAATGGTAGAACTCATCTCTAGATGTAGTTGTCACAGTCAGTGCAACTTGATCTTGGATTTATGTCCTTGACACACACACCCTCTGTTCAAACACGCCCGGGTCATTTATCTGTACATGTAATTTAACACACTGTACAGCATATACACGGTTACATGTCAGAAGTATCTGCTCAGACATGTATCAGTTTATTTGATACAAAACTGAAGTGACCCAGCAAGTCTACCTTTTGTCCCACAGTTTACAAAAATAATCTCACAGGCTGGCAAGTCTCAACACCTACAGGTTAAACAGGTGTTGTCAAGCGCTGAGGAATCTAATCACATTAAACACATGTGTGCACACACACACACACTTATGTACAAAGCACCTGAGATGCATACTGTAGCTGCCACGGGCCTAATTTGAATTCTGAACCCATGATGTTTTTACAACTGACAGCGCATAATAAAGGCAACTGTAAACACTGTCAGATCAGCTTCTGCAACTAAGTCAAGTTTATCTGGTGGTGAAACACTGTGAACACAGTTTTAAGAAAAATTTACTCTCCCAACAGGATTCAACTCATAATTTAGACAATATGAAAATCTAAGCCTACAAGCTATTTGAACATGTATGCAGTGATAAATTAACACCTGCAGAGCATTTGGCAATCACAAAATAGCTGCCTTGAACAGAAACATTATTCTATGTAAAGAGCTGGAGTGTATTAGATTAAAACAAGCTCATCTTTTTAAGCTTTCATTTCATCTTGGTTTACTAGTTTTCCCTCAGCAGCTTCAATGTAACAAAAAAGATGCTGGGTGAACTTGTAACCTGCCAGTGATTAAGTGCCACCACCACCAAAAGAAGTGCACCTAAATGGAAGGTCTCGTATCCAAAATCCAACAGAAATGTCCTTATTTCACCTGCTCTTTGCCATTATGCAGTCCAATACATCTGTGGTGGACATATGGAAGAGAGAGCGGCTCATATGAAGAGTTCTCATTTCCTGAGTGTGAGCATGGCATTGACATCCCACAGCAGGTTCCTCATCTGATCCATCAAAACCTTCATCTCCTGGTTCTTCTGACGTACCTTCTGCAAGTGAACATGACATCAACTAGTCAGAGTCTTTATAGCACGTGACTTTTAGCATCCACCATCCTTTCAGTAATAAGCAATCAAAACAAAACCCAGTTTTCTTACCACAAACAGATGTTCTTACTAAATGAGACTTATATACCGTGATACCTACTGGAGGGTTTTGAGAGTAAAGATGCTTTTACCTGGCTTGGCACCAATGTTGCTGACAATAAAAACAAGCTCATCAGCCTCAGGCAAAATCTACCTATTATGCTCCTTGGTGCCTGCCAGCAATTTCCTCAACTGCCAGAAAACTTCATCACACTAGAATACTGGTCCTAATGTTTACAAAGCAAAAACAAAGACAACAAGCTGCAAGTGATGCAAGATTTTTGTATTTCTCCCACAGCACCAAGACTCCAGTTTGGCCTGCGTCAGTACTGCCACCTAGAGGCTGATGAAGGGGATTTTTTTAAATAGCTGGATAGTTGGTACAGCTGAGTATCACTGCTCCTGTTTGGTCATTTAAACCATTTGTCCATCTTGATAAAAATACATGGACTAAGTATTTTACAGAGCCCCCTTTAATTTTTGTTTTTATATAAAGATTAACAACATTAATTTATTTAACAAGTGGCAGCAACTGTTGGACTTTGTTTACTTCATTACTTTGATACTGTAACATGATAAATTACCAGTCCAAAGTTTGGACACACTCCCACTGGATTGAATAGGAAAGTGTGTCCAAACTGTGGACTGGGAGTGTATATTAAATAGCTTACCAAACCTTTAAAAACTATAATTAGCTTGCACTTCTGATTATGACTTTAGACAGAGAAAACAGAAACGCACCTCCAGAACTTCTTTTCTTTCCTGGTTGACAGCAGGACTGCACGACTCCACTCTGACAGAATCCAGCTCCTCTCCAACATATGGCACAAGCTGAGGACAGAATATATACAGATAGGTTTAAAAACGGCTCCTCTTCCCTTCTTTTGTAAGAATGCAATGGATTTTAATTCAGAACAAAGAGTGCAAGAAAGGACAGAAAATAGAAATGTCTGCTCTGCAGTGTTATAATATTAAATATGGCCATCAAATAGTCCTTAACAGATGAATAATTCAGAAAAAGTCTTTACATTAAACTGATATCTAGGCAGATACTAGGGGATTCTTAATGACCTCTGCTGGCCCCTCCTGCAGGTCAGAGGTCATCTCCACACAGCGTTCATACAGGAGACGAAGCTTCCGGAAGAGCAGGCCAAGCTGCCTCAGGTGTTCCTGGAGCTTCCCAAAGCGATCCTGGTACATCACTTGGCTTTGGTTCACACCATTAGGAAGCTACATCAAAAACGCACAGCATTTCTCATCAGTTTGTTTACATCTCTTGCTCTGATTGCAGTGACATATGCAACAGGGAAGTCAGTAGGCAGAAGACGGTATACATGTTTACTCCCAATTTACTGTATAGTAAAATGCTGATAATGTCAGACACTGTCCAGGAACTTGCCTCTCTCCTTGGTTTTTATAGTGTTTTAGATAAAACTGCATGTGGATGATCTGTGGTCCTGATGCTGCTCCTCTGCACTGAGTGTTCAGTGAAAAAACCAAGCTTGCTCAGTTTAATGGACAAAGACAAGCTGGAGAAACAGTGCAAGATGATAAAGCTACATTCAGAATACAGACCATTTTTTTTAAGATCTGATTTTTTTCACTGATGTCTGAAACAAAAGCAGTGGCAGTACTACACCCTAATTTCAGTATAATACAGTCAAACAGAGCAGCAAGATTAACTACAACCTTATACATTACCACAGCAACACCTGATTCTTTGTCAATTCAAAGTAAAGAGGTTTCACAAAGTTTCACTCAAGCACATGATAAACAGGAAAGTCTGTGTAGTGGATGTCAGGAAATGCTGTCAATTCATAGTAGGGATGTCCAATATATATCATCTACAACAATGTTAATTGTTATTTTAATGACGTGTGAGCTGACATTATCAAATACGTCTCTTTCTTTACAAAAAAACAATTAGAAACAGCTATGAGAGTCCACACGTTCACTCCATCATGTAGTCTTGTAGGACAGACTAGTGTGTGCACACAGAGTGCACACAGCATGTACATGATCACTACACCATGAGTAAAGCTTGCGTAGCTGTCTAAAAATACATTAGTGAAGTTACAACTGAGTGAACAAGTGACAACAGGAGAAAAATTTGACGCCACAGCCTGAGTCTACGTTGTTTGAGTCACTCATATGGAGGAGGTTTGGCCTCGACAAGATGAATGTTGCTCAAAAGACATCAATCTGAAAACTAAATTAGTTGCCATTAAAAACAACTCGACAGCTCGTTTCACCATCTGCAAACTAGCCACCGCACAGAATATGAACAATAAGAAAGCTTCGGTAGTTAGCTGTCCACAACAGGATGAAACCAGCCAAGGTACCAGCACAAAACCACACTAAGCAAACATCAGTGGAATCGCTCTGCAAAAGACATTTCATTGTTTGTGTAAGTTAACGTTGTACTTGAACGCTTCAGTTTCAAGTAAATAAGCAAGCCCAGTTTATCTTAAATGTTTTTGCCACTAATATCATTACTAAGTAACAATAACAAGAGCGAGTTAGTACACTTCTGAAGAACGCAAAATATGGTCTGCTTATTATCATCTACAAAATCCCACAAGGTCAAGGTCAGGTCATGGGTCATATGCAGAGTGAGGAAACATGTTTCCCTGTACAATGAAATTCTTATTTTGCCGTCCACACGACTGCCACACAACATGTTGAGATGTCATTTTCTGTCAGTATCGCACACTCCTCATTCACAGAATTCCCACAATGACAAGACACTTGGTGAATAATCTCAACAGTGTATCCATCCAACTTAAAGGTCTCTGAGCTGATGTTTGCAAAAACAAGCACCACAAACAGCATGAGGACATTGTTTTTTCACGGACTACATTCTCTCCAGCTAGCTGACAGTCTAAGATACAGGTTTTCAGTACCTGGGTGGCTCGTGTGATCTGGAAGATCTCCATGGTGCGTGTAACAATGTCTTGGACGGTCTCCTGTCCAATCCGACAGAGGAACACCGGGGAGATCTCTCTCAGGGGTCCCTGAGGGGGCAGTGGCTGCTGACCTTGGACTGAGGCAGCGCTGGGGGGCAGGTGAGGCTGTTGCTGAGGGGGCATCCCTGCCATCCCTGGCTTCTGAGGTAACGAAGCTGCCATCACTACATGAACCTGAGGAAAAGCAATGATACAGTGTAAAGATGTTATCACCAGACTACTAGTGTTACTTATGCTGATGTCAGAAATGCAGCTACTCATGCACGTTAACAATCAGCTTTTAAATAAAACCCCTAAAACTAATTCATTACAAGCCTAGCATGTTACTTAAGTAAAAATATGTAAATATAGTATATAAATGTGATATACAATTTTACTGCAAATCATTAGATTATCACTCCTGTCTGTGAGCAGCATCTGATTGCAGTGGATCATCTATTATTCTGTTTTTATACAAGACTGCAACTGACAGTTTCATTATGGATTAATTTATTAATCATTGTCTTTCCTGACAGATTGTTTGGTTTGCAAAAATTCAGAAAGTTTTCATAATTTTTCTGAGCCCAAATAGCACCTTTTTTCAATTAGATTCAACTTTATTGTCATTACACATGTACAAGTACAAAGCAACGAAATACTGTTTAGGATCTAATTATAAGTGCACCAAGAGCAGTGCAGTGCACAGTATCTACAGTCTGAACTAATTTACCAACAGATATGTACAACTGATATTTACAGTAAGATATGTAAGGTAATGTATAATATACAACAGACTTTATGGATGTAAATTACAAGCAATGGATAATGTACAGTAAGCTTATAAAACACTAGTGCAATGCAATGAAATGGAATGAAATAGTGCAGAATAATAGGATAAATTACATGAGTTAACAGTTCAATGGATGTAAACAGTGCAAAGATAAATATACAGTATCAGCATATGAACAGTGTGCAAATGAATAACAGAGCAGTATTCTGTGAGTATGTACAAATTAACAGATCACTTCAGTGTTACAGGTAACAGTGCATTGCATTAGTCCCGGGAGGAGAGATGAGAAGGGGTGAGGTGTGCGTAGTGGTGTAGAGGAAGGCAGTGGGGGGGGTCAACGGGGGACAGAGTTGAGTTCAGTAAGGAGACACTGTGGGGAAGAAGCTGTTCCTGAGTCTACTGGTTTTGGTCCGGAGGCTCGTGAAGCATCTCTCAGAGGGCAGGAGGTCAAACAGTTTGTGAGCAGGGTGACAGGATTAAGAACGCCGCGAGCACATCGGAGACAGCGTTCCCTGTGGACACCCTCAATGGCTGGAAGTGGAGTCCCTGTGATGTGTTGGGCAGTTTTCATCACCCACTGCAACGCCTTGCGGTCGGAGACAGTATCTGGAGACACAATTCTCCAACCCTAACATGCACATATCAGAAAGTATCTCCAATCTGACAAAGCATCCCCAAATCCAGTCCTCAGCAACAAAGAGTGGATATTTTGGTGACTTGTCACAAAATATTTGCATTGTATTTGCACAGGTTAAACAATGGCTGGTAGGCAATCAATCATATCCGAGAGCCAGGCCGCTCAACTCTCCAATGGGGCACCGTCACTGTTCCTCCAAGACTGTCAATCCAAAGATATACAATTAAGCACCCCAGTGAATCTAAAACTATTAACAGCAACGATTTAAGTTTTGTGTGGATATAAGAGTGAAAGCAAGTCTGCAGGGCCAGCAGGTGGGTGTGTTCCAGCGTCCCAGAACAACCCCCTCTTTGCCTAACCCACACATTAACATCTTAACAATTTAATCAAACCAACCAGTCAGGTCGAACATTAACAAACAATAACAAAGCCATGGCAAACACTAATACAAGCGAGTAACCCACCAAACGTTTCCAACAACCCAGTCAAACGTCTTTAGTAGCTGAAGCTGTTAAGTTATTGCTATGGAGTAAAAGTACAATCATTCTCTTTGCAGTGTGTTGGAGTACAAGTAACGCTATAAAATTGCAAGAAGAAATACATCAAGTAGCGTTAAAGTAAAAGTACCTCAAATTTGCACCTACAGTACAATACAATACAATACTTGGATAAATGTGCTTAGCTACAACACAGCGCTGTTAACAATGCCAGCAATGTTCTACTAGCTATGCAGGTTAAATACGACTTTCTAAACTATCAATGTAGCCACATAAGGACCCTAAGATACGGCTACTCCACTATCTATCATAAAAAAATTGCCCAGGTTCACAGAAGCTAATCGTGGTGGCTAACAAACTAGCCTAAACAATGGAAAGCCACCGAGGCACGCTAGCTAACTAGTTGACGGAGAGCGTAGAAACCGCTTACCTAAATTAACAACGCCCTTTGGCTAGATGCTATCCAAATATTTGTGGCTTGCTTTGGCAATTGCGAAAAATAACATTTGCTTATTTGTTATTTCAAACAACACACAACGCTTCCTTTACAAAGCTCAGCGCGTTTTCCTCTTTTTTGCGTCACATCCTGGGCAGACACACGCGTTTCCCGACACCAGATGGAGATGTAACTTAAACACCAGCCTCACTACACCATAGGTCATCCTCATCATCTTCTTCTTCTTCGTCTTCATTTTCTTCTTCTTCATCTTGTTTTTCTTCTTCTTCACCATAGCTAATTAGCACTTTGGATACTTTACTTAAACATAGTACCACATTTAGTCAAGTCCTGCTTTCACAATAAAAAGAATGTAGCACATAAAAGCGCTAGTGTTTTATTATTAATTAGCGTAGTCTGTTCTGTGATTAACCTCATTTCATAGAGTTCATTAATATAATATTAATCTGCAAAGTATCTAGAGTAGTTACTTACCTATAGCCATCAGATAAAGACAGGCAGAAATTAAAAGAAAAAACAACATAAAGTGCGAACAAATCATTATGTTTCCCCATTCATTTATTTAGGTTTTTCCTTTAACTTGTAGTGTAAATGTAGTGGAACAAAAGTATTAAATTGCGGCAAATGGACAACTCATCAAGTACAGCACATATATTATACTTGTAAGTAGCAGCATAAAATGTAGACTATACTTAAAATATAATTATTATAAAGGTACAATATATTATAGATGGCAACAATGGAGTGTGGCTCCTATTATGATAGTATTAATGTTTAAGAGCTATCAAAAGTACAAAAAATATGTTCTCCTGTATGATGCAAATCACCATATTTTTAAGGCAATCAGTGTTATACAGTAGTAGACAAATCAGATTGCTTATACACAAACACTGTAGTTACAATAATTGGTTTCAAATGTTTTATTGTGGGTCTTTGTGTTATCAATGTGCTTTTACACAAAACCATGACCACTGCTTCATAGAATTAGATAAATACGTCAAGCTTGCATGCAACCTGTGATTTAAGTGAAGCCATAAGGGTAAGACTTGTTTGCCTACCATCTTAAATCAGAACATCTGACTCTACCCATAATTTACATAAGATCAAAATTTGCACTCCTCGTGATGTGCCAGAAGTTTAAAGGAAGTACATTTTGTTTATCCCATGATAAGGTGTAGTGTTTTTTGTAAAGGCCTTTTGTTGACCATAAGTACAGGACCAGGTAGGCATCAAAATGTGATCTGATTGTTTAGTTTTGAAACTACAATTGTACAAAAAAAATTATCTGTGTTTGTATAAATTTTCAGTATCATCTGCAGGCACAGTGGGCTGAAAACAAAGCTTTTTTCTTCCTCGTGCTCTGGGTCACCGCAAAAGCTTGTCTGTATCCTCTTTTCACTAATGGGATGTGTTTATTCTGCTCCCCCTTTTTGTTTGTGTATTTCACTATTTTCATAATTGTTGTGTGTTTACTGTACAACTTCTACTTAAAATGTATACTGTCCAAAGGAGATTTGCTGTGCAGCCCAGCAGGAACACACTGATGATGACAATGAACAGCAGGGATTGTGAAAGAATTCAGCCTGCTACATACATTTCAACATATTCTGACCTGACAATTTTATTTTATTTTGCTTTAATTTGTGTCTTTTGTGCATCACCTATTGTTCATTGCCCTTTTGAATTCCATAAACCTGCTATGGCAATAAAGCATTACTGAATGTAAGCAATAATTGTCATCTGATAAAACATGTCAAACTAGAATTATGTTGCTGACGTGAGGTGTCAGTGACCTTTGACCACCAGAAAATCCCCTCAAGCCGTTGATGAGCTATTACATTCACAAGAATGGGATGAACACAAGGTTCTAGTGACCTTAACATGTGACCCTTGACAACCAAAATCTAATTAATTTATCCTTGATTTCAAAAAGACACTTGTGCCAAATTTTAAAAACATCCCTCAAGGAGTTAGTGAGATATGGCAGGACTTACAGAGGGATGGACGGAGAACCCGAAAATATAAGGCCTCTGGTCGCAATTATTGGTGGCATGGAGAAATAACAAAAGGAACCAGGAAACTGTAAGACAAGAAAGTCTGGAATGTGAATTACTGACCTTCAGGGATCGATTCTGGGCCCATGCTACAAAAGGAAATGTAGAAAAACCTTAACAGTGTTACAAATTAAACTCGACTCTGTTAATGAAGTATCCACAGGGAACAGTGCGGTCTGAAAGAGAAGATAACACACATAGCACCAGGAAGTGCAGAGCAGAAAAAACATCATAGCTAATAGATCAACCTGTTACAGGAAGACGTTTGTGTCCCTCGCTGTTTTTGAGACTGTATTATGATGATAGAAAACTAAAAACCTGTATGTTATGGTTTAAGTGTTTTAGATCTTTGTAAGGGCTCCAGTATATCTGTACATACAGTACACTTTTTCTGTAATCACATGCTGTGTATACATTGTGGGTTGTGGACTACAGTATCAGCCTTAACCTTGAAACAACTTTTGCCACACAGAGTTCTGATAAGAACTGTGCAACTTGAATCACTTGAAGCCGTTCTCTCATACATCCCTCAATTATCTTTAACCTAATAAAATCAAAATGAGAGGTATTTTCTCTTTGCTTTACGTCTTGATCGTTTTAATTCCAAAACACTCAGGATCAAAATGCAACAGCGCCTGTTAAGAATAAGGTTATTTCTGGCAAACAGAAAATCACAAAGAAATGCTGCAACAACAGTATATCAGTGGAGAGAATATAGAAAAGCAGAACAAAGGTGGTGGAAAACTAAACTTCATTAGATAGAATGGAAAACTGGGTTGGACCTTTGGGAACCATCCTCAGGTGGCTGAAATCATATCTAGAAGACAGGGGACATGCAGTCACTATCGGTCATTATGAATCTGAAAGAACCACCATGAAGTATGGGTTCCCACAAGGATCGATTCTTGGACCCCTCCTATTCAACCTGTACATGCTTCTGTTTATTCAAACTTTTCAGGAACATAGTGTTCTTATCACAGCTATGCGGATGACACCCAGATATACTTAAGGCTCTCACCAAATGACTATGGTCAGTGTTGACCTTAAGTCCAAGACACTAAAAAGTAACACCTGTGTCAAGAATCTTGGTGAAATCATTGATCAGGATCTCAATTCTGATGGCCATATCAAAGCTGTAACAAAGTCATCATTCTGGCATGTTACAAACATAGCTAAAATGAGAAGCTTTCTGTCCATGCAGGATGTAGAGAAGCTCAGTCATGCTTTTGTTTCTAGTGTGGCAGACTACTGTAATGCACTACTGACTGGCCTCCCCAATAAGACCACCACACAATTGCAACTCATTCAAAATGCTGCTGCTAGAATACTGATAAACACCAAGAAGAGAGAACACATTGCTCCAGGCCTTAGATCTTTGCACTGGCTTCCAGTTAAATACAGAACTCAATTTAAGGCCCTACTTATGGTCTACAAGTCTCTCAGTGGTTTGGGCCCAAAATATATCAGAGATACAGTACATTTGGTGAGTACAAGCTCGGTAGGTGTCTCAGATCTGCAGGGACTGGTCAGCTAGTGGTGCCTAGAGTTCGAAGTAAACACAGTGAAAATGCTTTTAGCCATGATGCTGACCATAGCTGAAGCCAGCTCCCATCAGACCTGCCCCAGCTGGTGCCACTTTTAAAACTAAACTAAAGACTGTTCTTTTTCCCACTGCTTTTAATTAATGTTTTTTAATTCCACCCAATAATGCACTTTATTAGCCTGTATTTTAACTTTCATTTTTCATCCTCCAACTGACTTCATTGTGCTGTTTCACTGACTGTATAGACACTGGTGTTTCTAATTCCCAGAAGAAAGTACACCAACCTCTGATGTTAACATACTCAGAGGTTTGTCTTGGGAAGACAGAAGTAAAGAGGTACAAAATATAATGAGAACAGTGAGGAACCACAGTCTGTTTTTCTTTTGTAGAGTGAATACTGAGTGGAAGTAGAAACAAACTACCTTACCAAATGTCATTAGTAGAAAGCGATAAGAGGTCAGTTTTACCTCAAGTATTTGTACAAACTCAGTATCAAAAACTAAATATCACAGGGTTACATTCCTCTGTTTGCTTACGTTATTCCAAATGTTCCATCAGATGAAGGTCCAACAGGCAAGGTGAAATCAAATGTGCCTGATTCACCACATGTTTGTCACAGTGGGGTTCACTGGTGTGGAAGTATGTGTAGAATTCTACCAAAATAATCCTGGATGTTTTTACTGATGGGTTTCTGTGGATTCATTCCATTTAAGGGTGAATTAAAACATCAGTTTTCTTTTATTGACTTCTTCCTTACATATCTGCGCCTGGTCAAAAATGAAAGGTAGTTAGGACACAGAAATATAAATTAACAATACTGGAAATAAAAACAATTATTGCTGCAACAACAAACCAAGTGTTTGTTTGTTTGTTTAGTGATTGATTCCTGATAAGTTACTATAAACCGATTCATCAAAAAAAGCAAAGAGAGTACTGTCTGTACTGTAGTATATCAACTAATCTTTTATCAGCATCAGCATGTTAAGGAAAGCTGGAGGTATAAAAGGACAGGCAGAAAGGTGGGACAGCCATAAAGTGCGAAGGAAACAGCTGAAAACCAAGATGAAGAAAGCTGAGATATTAGTCCTCTGTGTCTGGATGACCTTCATGCTGGGCAGCACTGAGGTATAGACACTTTGAAAACCTGATGGAAAACATGGCGAGAAGTGATCCAGGTCATGTTTAGGAAAATGGGCATAAAGAGAAAAACTCAAATAGAGTTTTTTAAACAACAAGGAGGCATATTTTTCAGTTTGTACAGTATTTATTTATTTGAAATCACTACTTGCCACAAGGTCCATCTGAGCTACACATTTTATCACATGATCTTTCCTTGCAGATGGATTTCGTAATTGAATTATTAATGTTCATTTTTCTATTTTTGAGAGTTTTTTTAGGGGCTTCTTTTTTCATGTCCGGTTAAAAGTTGAGTCGCAGACTTTTGAAGGTCTGGTTTTCTTAGATTTTTTGTCAAATAAGATCTTAAACGGTGCTTATGTTACAAATTGGCTCATTATGCATAATGAAGAGAAAACATGTCAAATTAGTTAGTCGGCAAACTTTATTAACCTCTTGTATCACTTCCTTGGAAAATTCAGCATTACTAATTTTGTAATATTAGAACAAATAATTATTTCAGCTGTTTCAGATCTGCATATTAAGTTTATTTCTAGACGTTTGTTTACAGTTTATGTGCTATAATTCTGTGAAACTGAATATATTATACCAACTTCACTTTGTCAGCCCTCACCAATCTCCTGGTGGAGGGAGCGACTCTCGTTTTCAAATAAAGTAGATCTGACCTATCTGGAAAAATAAAGTAAGGCAGGTAAGATGGAACAGAGTGAAGAGACAGATGCAGATATATTCAGGGCAAACGTGTACTGTGGGACTAACCAGAGCAATATGCAAAGTGTGGTGAATCGCTTCATACCTCATTAACTCAGCTGGAGCTTGACTTTTGCATACTGTAGCTAAGGAAGATTTGTCACAGGAACACACTCAGGTATGGGAAGGCTTTATCTGTGGCATCGACTAAAAACAGCAAGAAGTGCAAAATGTGGATGAGAGAACAGAGGATGGAGAGAGAATTTAGCCCAGTGCCACAGACAAGAATACATTTTTTTATGATCAGTTTCTGGAATTGCTTTTTTAGCAAATTTATGTTTTAATTTTTTTTCCCCTTCACCTAAATTAGAGAGATTTCTGCAGCAACCCCTGTATAATGGAGGAATTTCCTTTATAGTAAAAAATAAAAAACAGTTTAAAAATTGAACGGCAGCTTCTATTGTGCAAGATTGGTTCAACATTTTATTTGCTTGTACCCAGGAGTGAAATGAGAATACTGAAGCCGTCATAATGCAACATATGCCAGAGATGCTGGACAGAAGTGCCAGGCAGGCCAAGAAACTGCACTTTAAAAAATAGCTGCAACATGCAACTCCCTCATAAATCATAAATTATTACATTATTCATTTACAAGCTTTTTATTTCCCCCAGTGTCCAGTATTTATTTGGTAAGCTTAGCTACAAAATGAGCTTGATTCCAGCTCCTGTAGTGCACAGTTGTGAGACTGGCCTCAGTCTTTTCATGTCATCAAAGTAAGTGAAAACTGAAATGTTTGCTTAAGAAACAATGTTACAGTTACTCAGTATATCCTGCAGACCTGTTTTTCATTCAAACTGTTGACAGTGAAAACTGTGATGACTTTCAGTTCACGTCAAAACCTGAGCGAATGAAACTAAAGCTACCCGCATGGTGAAACAGCCCACCTGTGGATGTATGTTTGCATATACTGTTATATTAATTAACTGCTGTTTTGTTTTTCAGGTGCAGGTACCAAAGACGACCAGCAAGAAAACTGAGTCAACTGGTACCACCAAACCTACAAAGGCCACACCACTGTCTGACAAAAGCTCTACTCATGTAACCTCTACTCACGTAACCTCCTACAACCATACCAGCAGTACTGTTTCCAGAAGGCCACCTCCCACCTTGTTGCACTCAACAGACACCAGCACTTCATCACAGCAGCCCTCAAAAAAGTCTGGAGCAACTCACAGTTCTGAAACCATGGCATCCACTCATTACCACTCTACAGCGAATGAAACTAAAGCTACCCGCATGGTGAAACAGCCCACCTGTAGATGTATGTTTGCATATACTGTTATATTAATTAACTGCTGTTTTGTTTTTCAGGTGCAGGTACCAAAGACGACCAGCAAGAAAACTGAGTCAACTGGTACCACCAAACCTACAAAGGCCACACCACTGTCTGACAAAAGCTCTACTCACGTAACCTCCTACAACCATACCAGCAGTACTGTTTCCAGAAGGCCACCTCCCACCTTGTTGCACTCAACAGACACCAGCACTTCATCACAGCAGCCCTCAAAAAAGTCTGGAGCAACTCACAGTTCTGAAACCATGGCATCCACTCATTACCACTCTACAGCTCGGAATACTGGGAGGCCAAAAACTTCAGTTACGACGCCAAAAGGGGGATCTTCTGCTTTGTTCGGGTGGTACAGTCAGCTGCTGGTGCCTGTCATCTCTATTCTGATCTATGGTGCATAGAACTGAAGTGAAGAACCAAGGGACTCATTTCTGAAGCTTTTGTCCTTTACATTAAATCCACAAATTGCACTGTATATAGAGGAGAAAATAATTTCAGATAAATTTTTCTTCAATTTAACCTGTGACTCTCTAACTCTTTTATTTAATTGTTCTTAATGTGACTGTCATATATTTATCACACTGAGGCTATGAAGTGCTTTGTTAGCACTTTCTTTTGCAATCACAATAGATCATGTATAACCTCATTCAAATGATAAAACTATATCTTACTAAATTGTATTTCTCTGGATTTCTGAGACAAATTAAATGGGGAATTAAAATGGCATTGAACTATACTGGCAACTGGAAAATAGTGGAAAAAAATGATCAGTACAACCAGATAAATCCCACAAGAAGCTCAGTTCTATTAAAAGACCTGTGCCACCCCCCTGTTTGCATTTAGGTTTTCATATTAAAAGGATGTTCCATTTTATTCAAATATTTATTCATCATTCAAATTCAGGTGGTATGAGAACCATCATGCCTTGTTTCCATGTACAGTTTATGGCTTGGCCTCAGGGTTACAATGAATGAGCATATTTAATGCTATGGGTTAAGTAGAGTAAGGATAAGACTGTATATTATGGAGAACAACATATTTAAAACAATAGGGACATAGTTTGGATGGAAGTCTTTTTAAGTTGAAGGCAATTGGTGTATTTTACCATTTAAGCTAAGTTTGATAAACCAGGGTATGGTTTAAATGCAGCAACACATGCGTGAATCAACCCAGAGGTCAAAGGTCAAAGTGTTTATTTGTCATATGCACAGTTAGGAAACGTGTTTCCCTGTACAATGAAATTCTTACTTTGCCGTCCACATGAATGCTACAAAATACAAATCAAATATAAAGTAGATGAATCTTCTTCTTCTTTCGCCTGTTCCCGTTAGGGGTTGCCACAGCGAATCATGTGTTTCCACCTAACTCTATCCTCGCATCCTCTACTCTCACCCCAATTAACTTCTTGTCCTCTTTTACCACATCCATATATTTCCTCGTTGGCCTTCCTCTTGACCTCTTGCCTGGCAGCTCCATGTCCAACACCCTTCTACCAATATAACCACTATCCCTCCTCTGCACATGTCCAAACCATCTCAATCTGGCCTCTCTGACCTTGTCCCCAAAACAGCCGACCTGAGCTGTCCCTCTGATGTGCTCATTCCTAATCCTGTCCATCCTGGTCACTCCTAAAGAGAACCTCAACATCCTCATCTCTGCTACCTCCATCTCTGCCTCTTGTCTTTTCCTCACTGCTACAGTCTCTAACCCATACAGCATAGCTGGTCTCACTACTGTCTTGTACACCTTTCCTTGGATTCTTGCTGACACTCTTCTGTCACACAACACTCCTGACACCTTTCTCCACCCACTCCAACCCGCCTGCACTCGCCTCTTCCCCTCTTTCCTACACTCCCCATCACACTGGACTGTTGACCCCAAATACTTAAACTTCCTGCACCTTCTTGACCTCAGCCCCCTGTAACCTCACCGTTCCACTTCCCTCCCTCTCGTTCATACACATATATTCTGTCTTACCACGACTGACTTTCATTCCTCTTCTTTCCAGAGCAGACCTCCACCTTTCCAGGTGTTCCTCCACCTGCTCTCTGCTCTCACTACAGATCACAATGTCATCCACAAACATCATTGTCCATGGAGATTCCTGTCTGACCTCATCTGTCAACCTGTCCATCACCATAGCAGACAAGAAGGGACTCAAAGCCGATCCTTGATGTAGCCCCACCTCCACCTTGAACTCCTCTGTCTGACCTACAGCACATCTCACTACTGCCGTACTCCTCTCATACATATCCTGGACTACTCTGATGTACTTCTCTGCCACTCCTGACATCCTCATACAGTACACCTCTCCTCCATTCCTCAGGCATCTTCTCACTCTCTAAAATCCTGTTGAAGAAACTAGTTAGAAACTCCACTGCTGTCTCTCCTAGACACTTCCACACCTCTACAGGTATGTCATCTGGACCAACAGCCTTTCCACTCTTCATTCTCCTCAAAGCCTTCCTCACATCATCCTTTCTAACCGTTGCTACTTCCTGCTCTATAAAGTAGATAAATAAGTAACACAAAATATAAAGCATTTAAAGCAGCAAATGCAGCAATATAATAAATATATAAGAACATAAGAGAATGTATGCTGCATGGGAGCAGCATGTGCAGCAGTCAACAGTCAATGGGCAATTATGCATGTGCAAACTGAGAATGTAAACAGTACATGACGTATTTCCTGGTAATAAACTCCTCAGCTGTTTAGGAGTCTGATGGCAGAGGGAAAGAAAGAGTTTTCCATTCTGGAGGTCCTGTATTTCACACTTCTGAACCTCTGGCCGGAAGGTAGGGAGGAGAACAGTCTAGGGGTGGGTGGGATCTTTGAAGATAGAGGCAGCTTTCCTACGCACCCTGCGGTGGTAAATAAGAGATCTCTAGACAGTATATATTTTTAAGTTAAGGATGCTTCCTTTGTTAAAACAAGTCTGTTTAATTATGATTCAATTTAATTATCCTCAAAGTAACAAATTCATTAGGATATTGATCCCCAAGCCTGCTTCTAAATAAAGTGTCTCATTATGCAATCTATGAGACAAATGAAACGGCATCAATAGCAAGACTGTTTGATATTATCGATATCTATGTTTTGAGTATTATCCAATTAGTCTTTTAATTTGATAAATCTACAAATAAAATCACAGCCATTAACAGATAAAAATATCTGCACTTAAGAGGCTGAAGGCACTTTGCTGAACAAAGACAGCACAGATGAGGCATCACTTACGTCCATACAGGCTCAGAGGTTTTGCATTTCTTGTCAATCACCTGGGTGGAGACTGAAGCAGGTATCAGGTGAATAATCTAAATGTCTTATTAAAGGCCAGCTTCTGGAAAGTTAGCTTTTACAGAACTACGGCTCTCAGCAAGAACACACACAGCTGCTCTAAACCTTAAGGACATTTTAAGGAGCTGTCCTCAGCTGTACGTTCATCTCCAAGAGGAACTCGCCTTTCTTCCAAAATGAAGTACCTTGTCCTGGGGCTGTTTTCACTGGCTCTGCTGGGATGGGTCTGCACACAGGTAAAATTCTTTGCCACTTGACATAAAATTTAAACATGATGTACACTACCAGTCAAAAGTTTGGACATGCATTCCTATTTATTGCAAACAGTAAAGATTAACAAAAGACCTAAATCTGGAAACATGCATTTGCAGAGTATTTCTACAATATCACTGTAGTATTGTTGTTATGCCATAAATCTCAGTATCAGTCTTCTCTTTTATCCTCATAGGATCCATCATCTAACAACATACTGGATAGAGGTGTGACAAACACAAATTCCACCAATTCCACCAGTTACACCAACAGCAGCAGCTACACCAGCTCCGCCTGGGGAACCGGTTCCATCAGCATGGCCACAACTTCCAAGACCTCAGAGAGTGAACAGACTGTCATCTCGGTCAGCCTTCTGTTTGGATCCGCTGCACTTCATGCACTTTGGCAGTGAGCGCTCTCCTGAGGCTCGGGGCTACACTGCAGCTACAACACTGTCTGATACATTGTGAGTGTGACTTACTTTAGATCACTTGTAGAAGAAACAAATTTTCAGTTGTGGTTTATGACATTGTTAAATGATTATGAATTAACATGGGCAGAGCCAGCCAATTAATTAACTAATGTTATGTACAACAACTTTGATGTGTATCAGATCCTGCACTGATATATGAAGGAAAAAGCAGCTACCCATCAATCATCAGGAGTTTACGGATGTTTGCTTGCAATGCATAGTAATTTTCACCTGTAGAGAAACTGTCAAACTGCAATAGTTGTGTTGACCTTTGATGCAACTGTGTGTATGTGTTTAATACTGTCATTTTTACACATAGTAGTACATGTATTTGCCTTATAGTGGTATGTCTCAAAACCAATAAACATTGACAACATGAAATATATTACAAAGTGTGGTTATTTACTAATAAGTAATAATTGTATATGCAATACATATTTATAAAATTAAATTAGCATTAGATTATCATATATATGATTATTTTAAACCAAAGAGATTAAAAACAAAGCTTCAAATTCTGACTGTGTATGATGGACAACTTGCCTGTGTAATGTCCAGCTGCCATGACACAGCAGTCAAGGTACTGCGTTGTGTGATATAAAATATTTGGGGAAAAGGGGCAGAGCAATCGAGTTTATTCAAAACGGAGGCTCCACACAAGCTTTTGTTATGGTTCAGTATGAGGAATATTTTATATTAATATTGAGCCAACCCCTAAATACAAAGATCATAGCTAATGTTTCATGACAGCTCCTCTCATGTTTCCCTCAAAGTTGTACATTTATTTCATATTCATCAAGTAATAAATCAAATTTTATTAGGACTAGTTTTATATCAGCTGACATAATAGATTTAAATACCACAGCACAGCGTGTATGGTGGCATGGCCTGTTAAGTCCATGAAACAAAAACAGAGACAAAAGGTTAAACAAGCAGTGAGTCAGCAGGTGCAGTCAAAGTGGTTTTGTGTAACGACTGTTATGTTCTGTACCATCATCAAATAAATTAAAAGGACAAAAACACAGTGGTAAACTCTATACTCGATAAGAATAAATAAATAGAGAATAATAAATAAAATAAAAGTAAGAATAGACTTTGGTAAGGGCACAATAATAATAAAAATAATATGAGTACATATGAAAGTTATTTCCACAATATGGTAATATGATTTAATAATAATGATAATTTTTTTAAATTTAACACCTGAAGCCATTTTAAAAGGGATTATTAAAAAAGTGTGGCTGAAATCGCGGGTCAGTCTTTGTTGCCCACTGCAAAAATGCAGAAGCTGATTTCACTGACTGAGCAGATTCTCAGTCATCCAGGACATAGTAAGCTGAAAAACTTAGAAAAAATTAACTGGACTAGATTTCTAGGTTGAAGAACTGATGAAGCCTCTTGGATGAGAGGTGAAACGTCTTCAACCTAGAAATCTAGTCCAGTTGACTTTTTCTAAGTTTTTTTCAGCTTACTATGACCTGGATGACTGAGAATCTGCACAGACAAGTTGCATGTGCAGATTCTCAGTCATTCAGGACATAGTAAGCTGAAAAACCTAGAAAAAATTAACTGGACTAGAAGTGTATGTATGTGATGGAAGATGCAGTGACCACCAGTTGGATTTACTTGAAAGGGGGTGATGTTTCCAATACACGGTGGGACTTAATGGTAAGGTTAAAAAAAACACAGGTTGCGTGTTTGTCAATGCCTTGTTTCTGTAAGGTTAGAGAGAATTGTTGTAAGGCTGCAGAAGTTACTATGTCTGCATTATGCCAGTTACACATACCTTTGTTTACCTATCTATGGAGGAGAAACTCACTGCTGTTGTGAATGGTTGTGCTGTTCACGTTCAAGTGCATCAGGAGTTGTGTGCATTCACAAACTATCAACTCTGTAAGGTTAGAGAGAATTGTTGTAAGGCTGCAGAAGTTACTATGTCTGCATTATGCCAGTTACACATACCTTTGTTTACCTTTCTATGGAGGAGAAACTCACATTAATTAATGCTGTTGTGATTGGTTGTGCTGTTCACTTTCAAGGGCAGCAGGAGTTGTGTGCATTCACAAACTATCCTCTCATTTTTAGGAAGAGGCTCTCTGGTTTTATCACTCTGAAATAATTACAGACCATTTATAGTTATGAGGGGTGCAAAGCTAAACTAGATGTACCCAATATTAAATATTAAATGGCTGGAAATGAACAAAATGAGCAGCCATGGGCACTTTAGATACATTTAGTAACAGGAAGTGTAATTCACTGTTCAATCTTGTGTTGCCCTCTTGGCCAGGTCACTCTTGAAAAAGAAATGTCAATCTCAGTGAGGCTTCATTGATTAAAAGTAAATAAATAAAAGTATAAAAAAACCCGCCCTACCCAAACACAGACACATTAAATACCTTCCTGGATGTGGGGCCAGGTTATTATTCCACCCCACCCCTTGTGAAATGTGATATTGTGGTATAAAAGCAAAACGTATCTGAGAGTAAAGTGGAAGTCGACTGGGTTACAGAAGAAGAACTTGCACAGAAAACGCATCGGCCTTTCTTCTTTGCATTTTCAGTAACACCTCTGCCTCCTCCCGACGTTACCATGGAGATACTGGTTCTGGGCATTTACACACTGGCATTTACACAACTGGTAAATTATTAGCTACTTTTTTATATTATCCATACTGTCCTGTTTGCTTTTTTCCTCGTTACAGCAAACAAATAATACACAACTATCATGTACATAATGGACAATGTAGTGGTCCTAACAACTCTGTCAGTGTCACTGGTTGATTCCACCTGATGATGTGTCCCATTATTCTGGGGAAAGAAATGTGCATTTTTCATGTAATTGTATAGATCTTATACAGCCATTTTTATGATGATATCATGGTATTATATTATTATTACTAATAATAGAAAATGCTTATTGTAACTTTTGTTATTTGATCATAAAGATTTTCTGAAACAATATTTATATATCATGAAGCTTGAGTTTGATTTGAACTGTACTTATTTATGGGACATTGACAAAGTGGTGACAGAATGTTTTTCAGATTAGCAAAACAGCTGACATAAATCTATGATTCACTGCAACATGGGAAGAGTGCTAATGTATCATCATTTAACTGGATGAACATGTAGAAAATAAAAAACTACGTATCCTCCAGAGTGGATTAAGAAGGAGAGTCACAACATCTCCACCGACTCTATAAGAACTATTTTATTAGTAATAGAGGATCATAGGGACACGTGGCTGCTATCCTCTAAAGTAAGATGTTGATAGCAGTAATTAAACTTGTAACTTTCTGAGTTAGCAACAAGTATCAGAATATTTACACATGTTCTACAACCTGTTGCAACTCTTCATTCTTTAGGGCTCTGGTATTCTCTAAAGTAATAACCTGAGTAAATCATTTTCTTAGACAATGAGCACCCCTGCACCAGCCACCACCTTGGATATGACCACCACTAGGATAACAGCTGCATCCAGTTCCCCAACCGGTACAACAACCAAGGCCTCAAACCCCACTTCAACCACTGCCCCAAATGTCACCACCTTGAATATGACCACCACTATGACAACAGCTGCATCCAGTTCCCCAACCGGTACAACAACCAAGGCCCCAAACCCCACCACAACCACTGCCCCAACT
>NW_018127914.1:4188066-4188207 GCF_001952655.1 Monopterus albus
CAACCACATCTGTGGCTACCACTACAACTGCTGCCTCAACCACCAGCCTTAAAACCACAATAGCAACCACCACCACCACAAAAATGACAGCTCCAACAACCCAAACTACCACTAATGATGGCTTGGGAGTCAAAGCCTCTC
>NW_018127914.1:4188748-4194321 GCF_001952655.1 Monopterus albus
TATGTAGAGATACTGCTTGCAAATCAATGATGTAAGATGATGTCATGGGGTAGGACTGGATAAGTCTGACTTCTTCCTACTCCATTCAAGCATGTACTAGGTATAAGCAAATTGATATTGGATTAGCATTTGTTGGATATGTGTAAAATTATGTGTGTTGACATATCAACTGTCTTTACATGCTTGAAAAAATAAATCAAATCAAATCAATCAAATCAAAACAGTACCCTCATGATTTTTTGTTACATTTAATTGCATGTCTTTAACACAAGGTTATGCAAAGCATGGGGGTAAATGAGACAACATAAAATATGAAAAGTGGCAATAGAATATAGAGTTTATTTTTACACTACCAGGTTGATTCAGGGGCAAATAAATGAATAAAAGAGTAGCTACTCAAAATGAGTAGGTTTTGTTTAATCTTCAGATCGACAAATGGCCAGCAGCACCTGTAGATAATCTCCTTTAAAATGTTTCTGTTGGAAAAATAGAGAATATTTAATGTAAAATATGTAAAAATGTCTGCATTAAAAAAAAAAAGAAAACAGTGTGTGTTGTGTGACTCACCTGTAGCTCAGTGTAGAGAGAAGTGCCTGTTAATTTAAGGAAGGCAGCTCGGATACACAACAGGTCTTCCTCAGAGTGAGACACCATAATTCCTTGCACTATCGGTGTCTGCAGGAGTGAAATGTTTATGTTGGAATTGTTATGTTTTTAACCATTCACACACTAGCAGATTTCCTGCTTGAATAAAATGTCCATTCTGTGAAATACAAGTTTGCCTTCAATTGAACTACAGGTTTAATCACTCATATTTGCATATTTAGATACAAGAAATGCACTTTTCTATGGTCATATAATAAGAATAAATTTATGGGGTCTGTCTTTCAAATACTGATGACATCCGTGTGGTTGCCTGAGTACTGAGTACTGTATGTTGAATTGAAGCATACTGTAGGTATAGACGACTTCTTAACCCTGTAGAGCTCAAATATGAGGCTCTGCTCATGATCATATAGTCGAGTTAGCCAGAAGCAAAAGGAATGACAAACTAGTTCCTATATTTATATGGCTACATCTATAAACAGGACAAACAGCACTTTCCCTAAACTATATGAGATATATTAGGCATATTAAAACTTCTGTCATGAAAACAATGCCTGCAATAATGAAACTAAATAAATAAATGGATGAATAATGAATGACAATCAACTAATTCAATTCATCACTTGCATAAAGGCTTGTTGAATGTGCTGTAACTTAGGAATCAATCAGCGGTTTAGTGATTACAGTGTCTTACCTTCATGGTACTTAGTCTTTTGGCAAGGTAGACATCAGGGCTTTGAATGCACTGCACTGTCAAATCACAGATATCAAGAAACACCCATTACTGATCATCAGGCACAGTGCATATAAACCAATCATGCAGTGGTGGTTGGCTCAAATTATAGTTACCTAAAATTTTTAAACCCATCCGAATGTCTCCTGTGAACCGTTTCTCCACAGTCTGATCCACCGTCTGTCCGGTCTCCAGCTCCAGTCCCATAAACACTGTCAGTAATATACACAGTCAAGGCGATGAACATTCACATTTAAAAATACTCAAGAAACAAAAATATATTACACCCTTACCTTTGCTAAGGTGGTCTGAGCTTCTAGAGGTCAATATGTTAATCCACGGTCCTGCATCAGCTTTGCTCCCATTTAGTGATGCAGAGAGAAACTAGAAGAATAAAAACCAAAAAACACAATCAGACAGGGGTGTAATCTAGAAGGGAATAAATGAGTAATAAATAACAACAACAACAAAAAAATTAAATTTCTAGCTATTTTCATATGTCATTACTTATTAATACACAGAAGTAAGTAGATCAACTGCACGTTTCTAATTGCAACAAAGGTGCTTTATTGTATAAAAAGCATTTGTGTAAAAAACATGATAGGAAAAAAAACCTCAATATCTCTTTGAACCACGCCAGCAACATTTTCTTTCTGTTGGGAGAGTCAAGTGAAAATACGTTTTAATTGCAACTTCAAGGTCATATCTAAATGTAATTATCCCATACAAAGCATAAGTGATTGATAGTGTGCACTGTACCAGATAGGGTGTCACTACTATTTTATATCCATGATAAATGGTTTTAATAATATTGAAGGTAGAGGATCAGTGCCCACTATTGTACCTCCACATGTCCTCAACAGTACTGAGGCCAGTTGGTTTACTAACGGGGTTAAAGATAATGGAAAAGGAAATAAATGCTCAAGTTACATTTAGCAAAGCTACAACAAGTTTAGCAAAGTCTCCACTGGTTTCTCCTTTTAGTTCCTTCTCCAGGTCCTTCTTGTACACTGAAAAAGGGGACAAACCAAAGGAGATTGGTTTACAAGATACAGGAGATTATGGATGTACAGTATATCCACAACAAACATTTGGACAAAGACTAGAAAATTAATCTGACCTACATTGTTTATATGTAGCACTGATTTCTTGAAGCTGACTCCCAGATCTTGTGCATAGGATCTCCATTAGTGTTTCTTCATCTGTGCCTAAACGCTGCCCACACACAAAGACACAAACCTTAGACGGTAAATGTCCTGGGATGTGACAGACAGGTGAGGTAAAATTCCTGCCTCTCCACATCAGATTCACACACAAACACCCCACTCACTGCCGTAGCCTGATGTAGGCGATGAGCTTCATACTCCAGAGGAGGCATCAGCAGCTCCAGCAGTAGAACTCCCAAATTTCCAGTTGTGGCTTTCTTCACACTAGTTGTCAAGTCCTGGGACACCACAGAGTAAGATATCCTCACATATCTTACACATTGTTAATACTCAATACACCAGATCAAACCCAGAAAATGGATTATAGCAGTTTTATTTTGTAGTGTGAAAGGAAAAAACCAACCCCCAAATATACTTAACATGCTACATATTTATTTGTAGCCATGTCAGAGGAAAACTTCTTTTTGTCTATAAAGTCCAAACCTCTTTTACATGGAATTACCTCTCAAACAAAGGAGTCAGTCACTTTTGCAGCATTAGTGGACAACTGTTAAAAAGTTGTCACGTGATGGCATCGTCAATTTAAATCTTGTTGCTCTAGAAGCCAAAGCTGAAAGCCGACAACTTTACAGTTTTCTTTTCTGTGCACGTCCCCTTTAAGACACTTTGATATGAGGTAATTGTGCAACTAAAAAGAGACTCTGGGCTGTGTAAACACAAAGTGACTGAGTGAACATACGTGTCTTCCAGACGTTATCACCTTCATGTGGGAATGAGACTACTTTTATTACAAGGGGAAGAAAAGTACTGACTGCCAAGATTAGAGTTACTGCAGTGAAGTAGTTAATGTTCTGATGGCGTTTATGTAGAACACTTGCATAATGACTCATTGTTACATTAAGTTTATACTGCTTAACTCCACCTCTAAACAAAGGTGTGTTCAAACCATTTAAGACCAGCTTCAATAATGTTTAATCAGCAAATATTTAGAAGTTACAGGTTAGCAAACAGACACAGTTGCACTATACAGTGCTACCATTTTGTGGCTGCTCAGGCCTTACACCTTGAGAATGTTTCATCATGTAAATCGAGTAAGAAATGCTGCGGCTTTGTTCCCGTTCTCACCTTATGGGTTATGTCTTCAAAGGTCTTGGCGATCACTTGCCTCTGGGCATTGTTCCGATTGGTCAGGATTCTTACCAGGTTGACAGTATCTGAGCCAGGTAAACAGTGTTAGGATTTCAACTGTTAAACAACAGTGAGCAATGTTAAGAGACAAAGAAGTAGGGCTGTAGCTTTATAAAACACTGCCATCAACAACAGCACTCTGGCTTTCCAAGTACCTTTTTTCTCCAGTGCTGCTTGAAGCTCAATAAAATCCCGGTCAGGGCGGAAATTGGAGAAGGGCCGCACTGTTCCAAGGGTACCCCAACACATCTCCTATAAGGGGAGACAGACGGAGAGACAAAGCAACAAATTCTGCAAAGACTGAAGAGAGAATCTAACAAAATATGATAAGTGAGTGGCAGGAAACAAGTGGAATGAGCAACAAGGGAAGAAGCAGCATGATAACGGCCATGGATGCACTGACAGAAGATGAGCATAGAGACAAGCCAGGTTTTATCATCCTTGAATTTCAGTTCATACTGCTGCTGTGATAACTGAAGAGATGTTGGAACGCAAGTTTTCTTGATATTAAAATCTAAATGCACACACAAGTTAACAACAGGGACTTTTGTAGATAAGGCTAGAAGGTATGCAGATATTGCGAGAGCACAAGATTATACTATCTACAAATGTGGCGTCATAGTACAGACTGTCATAATGTGATGGCAGAGGAAAGGGAAGACAGGGCAGAATAGTTCTACTTACACAGGAGTTGAAATACTCATAGTCCATTGTTTTGTCTTGCCTGCAAGAAAGAACTGAGCAGACAGAGGTAAATAGTTCATCCACATAAAGAAAGGTACAATAAGTGACAGAAATGTCTTAATGTCAGTTTATTTATGAAACCAGCAGTAATCTCTATAAGAGACCAAAAGCTAAAACAAACACCTGCCAGGTGTTTGTTTTAGCTTTTTGGTAGTACAGCCTTTTTTTTTTTACTTCAAGAAAGGTTGTTTTACTTACCTCCAGCAGAATGCTGTGATAGCTCTAGGAAGGACTAGAAGTAGTGGAGTGTTTTTTTTTTTTTTTACAATGTCCTCTAGTTTTTCATGTTTACTATGCCACACCTGTTTCCTGTACAACCACCTTGCTGTCTATCAAACATCTGACCAATCAGTGCTCACTATCTTCACATCCCATGACTGACACTATTGGTCTGTACAACTCCCAGGGCAGCCCAACTGTGAAATATTGCTATTCCTGGCAAAGGAGGAATCTAGAAAGTTAGGTTTATTTAAGTCTGTGAAATGACCACAGCTATATGGGTTTTGGGCTAAAATAAATTAAGGAAGTCGTGTATTAGGTTACATAATGCATCAGCTTCATTGAAGAATGCATAGTGTTCAAGTCTTTAAAAACAGATGTTTGTAAATTTTACAATTTTTCCACCAAGAACAAACAGATATCTGATAAACAAACTAACCAGGCAACATCTCTGTAAAAAAAAAAGTGAGGGAAATTCTGGTTTACGGGTAAACTAGACTGCGGTAGTCATGTATAATCTGATGCTCCTTTGGCTCCAAAACTAAACTGTGTCACCCAGACTAGCTAACAAAAGAGCTTTTCAGCGCCTGCATTTGAGGCCGACAGTGATAATGATCTGCTACTCCCAAACCTTTATCCGCCCTTTCCTCTCAGTAAAAAAAGATGGACAGAGGAGAGCGAGAAGGCACACAACTACAAAAAAAAATCCAGCAGTACCTTTGTTCATACAGCATTATGAAACCACTGAATACATGTATTCCTCTGTAGCATTAGTCTGTCCAGTCCTCTGTGCTGCTCATCTCCTACTTATTGTTCACCTGCAGAGCAGAAAGAAATATGGAGCCTGTTGCCATTACAAGCAAAGCTGATATACATCAAGCACCGTTTGTTTTAGAGGCATTCATCTAAGATCTATT